>NC_086327.1:29217380-29302380 GCF_036172605.1 Pelobates fuscus
CTGAGAGTGTGTGCTTGTCAGTGAGTGGGTGTATCAGTGTGCTACTGTCAGTCAAAGTGAGGTGGGGCATTGGAAGGAAGGGGTGGGGCAAATTTAAATTAGGGGGTGGCAAGGTTCCATCATGCCTAAAGCAGCACAAATCCAAAATACACCACTGGTTGTGACAGAGGGTTCATTCCTTGAATTTTGTGGCTTTGTTTTTCATCAACCGTTGTAGACTGATGTACAGACAAGATGACTTGTCTGCCACAATCAGGGCTATTGACTAAAGCGAGAAGTCTCTGGAATTTAAAGAGATTTGAAAGTAAAGAAGTTTTCGTGTTCATTCTATGTGGGCCTTACATTATCAATTCACTTTGCATTCTTAAAAATTCTCACTTCAATGAAAAGCCCTGTTGTTCAAACAATTCCAAGAGAGTAAATATATGGTAACACTTTGCCACTCAGTGGGCACTGAGGTTGTATGCAGCACTTGCCTATAATGTCTGTCATCACTGATACTGGAGTGATACAGCAGTGTTAATTTTGGCGGCAAATTTCGATTTAGTTTTAGTTAGTCTTTTGACTTAAAAGCCATTTTAGTTTTAGTTGTATTTTAGTCATCTGATTTGTTTTAGTTTTAGTCTACTTTTAGTCGAAATAAAATTGTTAGTCTACAAAAATTAACACTGTGCTACGGGCAATTAACTCAGCACCGTTGTTATACAAAGTATTCTAAGCATAGATTTCTCTTCCCCAGTCTTCCTCTATTTTGTTCTTCTACAGAATAAAGTTGTTGGGATTTAACAATTACAGCAAAACCATATAAAAGACACATGGGAAAGAGATCTCTTCCATTACAAGGAAAGATCTCCAACTGTCTCGTGCTAAATATTAAAGACTGTGGCCAGAATTAAGTAAGTTAACTTAAGTACCGTAAGTAATGGTATGCTACTAGTATCACAATGAAGAATACAAGATGTACAGACATGGCCGGGTCCCTTAGATCCAGGGACCCAAGAAGCCTTTCCCCACCAACCCATCTTCATCGATACCAGCATAAATATATCAGAACCCATCCTTTGCTTGTAATAGTGAAAGAAACAGTTTGTGTACCTTTAATATCAACTGATAACATTTTAGGGTATGTCTACTAAATGAGAAATGTTGGAGAAAGGAAAAGAGAATTCAACTTTTGGGGCCAAAATAATAGCATAGTATACATTGTATTTTCCAATTAAGTTATATAGGACTTAAAACGTGCAATTATTATTGCAATTTGTCAGTTCTCCGAAATTCCGAGTTTCATGAATTGCAAAACAATCATAAAATGCAAGCCCAAATAAATCCACGCACGCACACACGCTAGATAGATAGATAGATAGATAAATATGGCACACATATAACAAACGCATTTACATATTGAAAACCAGAAACGATATAAATTACACAAACAAATAAATGTTTTAAAGGTTTTATTAGAAAAATAAGTTTTTTTGAAAAATGTCATCTAGAAAAATGTCAGACATGTTATATATCTACAAATAAATAATTTTACATTCCAGTATATATATATTCAGTTTAATGTCTTGTTTAAAGTACATTATTCTAAATCCTCTCGGAGGTTCTATTAATTTTGTGCTTTTGGATTAGATTTTGTGGATCCCAATAAATTTCAGGCACATTCACCCAGAGTCGTTGAGTTTATATCCAAGGCGCACATTTGTAGGTCATTCCTTATGTAAAGAGAATTAGCTCAACAAATACAGGCATCTGTTAGACATCATTTTCACTAAGTCTGGGACTGAGGGAGTCTCTGCAACATGAGATATTCTCCAACAGTTTTGCAATATACATTTCAGAATATTCCCTTTTTTTCTTAAAAGACATAAAACGCAGAATTAACCCTTTCATGCCAGAACAGACCATCTTCATCGTCAGGTCACCCATCTCCGATCTCTGTGGAGAATCTGTGGATTAAATCCCCTAATTTCAACTCGTATTTTTTAGATCAGCAGAGCTTTATAAAACAAAACATTACTGGATATTTTTATAATAAAATTAATAAAAAAAAAAATATCTAGTATCAATAAACTAATCAAAATGTAAAACAAATAAAAAAAAAACAACAAAGCATTTTGCATTTACAGTAGACTACCCATATAATCCAAAACCATTGCATCTGTATAGGATTGGCACTTTGAACTAACAAGTAGTTAGAGGTAGATATGTAAGATATAGAGTTATTGTGACTCCACACAGAACTGGTACATTAGGCGCGTGCAGTAACTTCTCACCACCAGCAGAGTGTGGTAGACAAACCAAGGCTCTTCATTTAGTTGTAGCCATGGAGTGCCAGTGTTTTTGTGATGCTGCCATTCAGTAAAATGAGACAGTCTAATGCCCAAAATTGGAAAATCAGAGACGTGTACTATAAAGAGGCACGTTCAGAAGGCAGCATTGTTCGATTTCAAAACAAACATTTTTGTTTTTGTACCTTCTTTTTGCTCAGCAGTAGTAACATCATGTGTTAAAGGCTGAACTTGAATATCTAGACCTTTCCGTCTCTTATTATTATGTAACCATGTTTTAGGAGTCCCTATCCCTAGGGATCAACCAAGTGTAACATTCATGTCGTGTGCCATACCCATAAAGGCCACACGGTGTGCTGCTGCCATGAGTGGGATCTGTCAGTATATTTTATCACTCACTGTTACACACTGGAAGCATTGGGATATGATGGTATCACCAACATCAGTGGTAAGAGGGGGTAAAAATATATTAATTAAAGTCCTTATTGATTTCCTCATTCCTTCCACCATAACACGCATACAGGATATTCACTACATTGGGAACAATTGTATTTCTCCCAACATCTCAAATAGACAAAGAGGGACACTTTCATTATAGGGGTGTGAGTTGGGGTGAGGCAGTGGCTGAGTTAGGGATTCTGAGAAATGTAAGTTGACTTACTAATAACTATTTGTGCAACTACAATGTAATTTATAACAAGAACAATGTGTTTTATATACATAGACTGATTTCTAAACACATTTATTGTAGTTTAAAGACACATTACTGGGAGTATTATTGCTGCGGAGCTCTGTTATACTCTCAGACACATTACTGGGAGTATTATTGCAGTGGAGCTCTGTTATCCACTCAGACACATTACTGGAAGTATTATTGCTGCGGAGCTCTGTTATACACTCAGACACATTACTGGGAGTATTATTGCTGCGGAGCTCTGTTATACACTCAGACACATTACTGGGAGTATGATTGCTGTGGGGCTCTGTTATACACTCAGACACATTACTGGGAGTATTATTGCTGCGGAGCTCTGTTATACACTCAGACACATTACTGGGAGTATGATTGCTGTGGGGCTCTGTTATACACTCAGACACATTACTGGGAGTATTATTGCTGTGGAGCTCTGTTATACACTCAGACACATTACTGGGAGTATTATTGCTGCGGAGCTCTGTTATACACTCAGACACATTACTAGGAGTATTATTGCTGTGGAGCTCTGTTATACACTCAGACACATTACTGGGAGCATTTTTGTCATGGAGCTCTGTTATACTCTCAAATACACTAACAATATGGAGCTCCTCGAAAATAGGGACATTAGGATAGAAAAGAGAGACAGAGGGATTTGGGATACAAAATAGGACTGTCCCTCCTAAAAAAGAACACTTGGGAGGCACGCTTTTGCAAATTAAAGAAGAATTCTAAGTTTTAGGTAGAATAACCTGACATGGAGATATTTTAATCTAAAATCTAAAATTCACTTTGAATTCCTGTCAAATTACACGTTAGTGGATATTCCTGTGTGGCATTAACGGTGTCACAGCCAGGCAGAGAGTGACAACCACTATCAGTCCTGTTTTAAGAGACTGCGAGTCTCACAATCCTTAGCATGCTATTGGTTGGGCAAGACTGATGGGTATTTAAATTCACTACTGCCTGAATTGGTATTGGAAAAGTAGGCTGCAATGGAATGGGACACTCATCACTTAAATACAAAATAAGACCATTACTAGCAATAAATATCTACCAAATATAATAAAAATATATATTTACAAAATACCCTAGAACAGAAAAAAATAGCCCAAATTCCTGATTAGATTGCTGAGACTACCAGTCCATGTTAAAGGCTACTGATTGGCTTATGGCTGCTGTACTGCATCCTGTAAAGAAATGGGAAGGTACGGAATTCCCAAATATGATGGTACTAACATTGGTTTAAGATCCTTAGGTTGCATATTGGATTACATGATTCATCATGTTTCATGGACATACATAACCTCTACATGATGATGGGCAATGCATGAATAGTGCTTCCCCCGGGATGCACAATTCATTTCTACATCCAAGTTTCCTGAATTAGCAAACTCAATTCAGAATTTCATTTCTTTTGCATAGACAGAAGGAAGGCTCCCTATAGTATTACAAATACAAAACTATATTCCGAGCACTAAAGTGTCCCTCTGCCTTCGCACTCCCCACCCAGCAGCAATAAATGAGTTAAAAAACAATTTTTAAGTTACTTGAATCAGGTACTGAGAATGTCCTTTGGCGCTAAATTTCGCTCTGTATCCTCCAATGTCACGCCGATGGGGGGAACCTAATGTGTAGCATATCAATACTTTCCTAAGGGGTTTTGCGTGACGCTGGATGTCCTCCTGCAAAGTGTAAAAACATCCAGCATCATTTCACGTACTTAAACTCTGTGAAACTGTAGGAAGCGCCTCTAGTGGCTGCCTGGTAGTCATCACCCTGCAATATAAACATTGCAGTATCTGCAAAGCTGAAATGTTTTACATTGCAGGGTTAAAGGGACAAGGGCACTGCACCCAGACCACTTCAATGAGATGCAGTGCTCTGGGTGCCTATAGTGTGCCTTTAAGTCAGATTTTACTATACAATAGGTATCTGTGTGCATATAAATTCTTTGCATTCATCTATATTTTCCAGAAAATCGGATTCAAACCTAATCTTACAGGTTTGATTAGAAAATAAAATGCAGTTATCTTTTAAGAACATACATTATTGATACAATGTTTAAAAACGAGACTTCACCAGAATCTCTAAACAACGGTGGCCATAAATTAAGCCCATAGTGTACATTTTGTAACAAAGAATAATTAATTAAAAGTCCTATGAAATAGATGTCACAGGACCAGTTTACGAGCAATCTTAAAATAAAACAGGTATAAAGAAAACATACAAACGAAACAGACAATGAAAACGTATGTTCGCCATTAAAACCACTGTGTCTGTATAGAAATTATTATGATAGGGTCCTTTTAAAACAGTAACTGCCCAACTTAAAACACCTGACAGATAAAATAAAATTTAAAAAAAAAGCAAAAATAAATAAAGAAATGTTATTGCAATCGTTAATACGTCTGAGATCTTTAAAAATTTCTTCCACTTTTTTTAATGTTTGCATTTTTTTTTTAAGCTGCGGGTCTGTTTACCTTTAAATCCATTAAAAGTCTTATAGTCTTTTATGTAACCTCCAGGGACTAAAGACTTCTAGCAAATAGTACTTTTTTTTTTTTTTTTTTTTTTAAGGCAGAAAAAAAGAAGAGGTTTTTATAATACAATTGATTCCATTGAAGAAAAGAATGTTTAAAGACTTTTGTGAATTGTAAAGGCTTTTTTTCGCTGCACAGTTTTTAGGAAAATTATCCACAAATACCCACAATGTACATCAAGTTCTTCTTGCTCGGTTATCGGTTAAAATCAAGGCATAAAATACTGTTTTAACTAAATATATTACCTGGAATAGCATTAAATAAAATTTTTTTTAAAATGGCAGAATAGAATGCTACCACCTATATACAACGTTTCATATAAATATCTGTCTTAATATATTATATTATATTTGGATTCAAGGCATCGGTGGAACATTTAAGTGGAACATCATTTTCGTGTCCTTGTTGATCATAGAGACCTTAAAAGGATTTCAGTCATGGAGTCTGTGGGTAGAAAATAAAATAAATTGTGAGATTAACAAATAGATCGCATTATTAAAAGCATGCAGTATAGTCCAAATGGGTAATGTATAAGGAGCAATTATAGGTCGAGTTCTAACCACAAAGGAATCACATGAAACCCAGCAAAATATAGTTGTAGATCACATTAGAAGCTAAAGTTCCAGGGGTTTTCCTAAAAATTCGGACCTTCAAAAGTGAAGTATCTATGTATTTATTGCTATTTTTAATGCATTTAGCTATACAACCCATTGAAGAGAGAGAGAGAGAGAGAGAGAGAGAGAGAGAGAGAGAGAGAGAGAGAGAGAGAGAGAGAGAGAGAGAGAGAGAGAGAGTCCATGGCCTTTTGTCCCATTAATGAAACCATCAAACTTAATCTTGTAAATGCTAGTACAGGCCTTTCTTTGCTATTTTAAAAACCAAAAAGGTGGATTTTTAAAACAAATTATGAAATTTTTAAGGCTCTTGTTATTTAAACCTTGATATGTTAAAAGTGTAAAATCAAATACATTTAAACTATACAGGCAAATAAGGTATTCATTTGAAGTTTTTTTTTTAACCCCTACAAGTAGACCTTAATTAAGTTCCCCATATCTGACCATTTTAAATTAGCCAGACGTAAAAACAGTATAAATAAGTCCTGTTTAACGTCCAGAAAATAGACTGTGTTCCCACATTATCTTACAAAACACAGACAGATACAACAGTACAAAGAGAGTTCCAATGATGTTAGATAAAGCGAGCAAGAAAAACACCCACAACAAGGCACCTCTCAAAGAGGAGTCACAGGGTATTAGTCTCCAACAAGAGGGGATTTAAGCAGACACAGACAAACATTCCAGTAAACATTAAGTGATCTCTAAAAGTAAGAACTTTCTCTCTTGACCAAACAAAGATTTAAGAAGCAATAGAAGACATGAGCAACCTACTCCCGTCTACTTTCACTTTAAAACATCAAGAATAATTGGAATTTGAGTAAAAGTATAAAGAATCCAATAATTGAATTCCTGGAATTTTTTCACAGAACTGAACTAATATTTTCAACCTAAATCAGTCATTAGAATGCTGTGATTGCAAGTTAAGGAAT
Source organism: Pelobates fuscus (assembly GCF_036172605.1). Lineage (NCBI taxonomy): Eukaryota > Metazoa > Chordata > Amphibia > Anura > Pelobatidae > Pelobates > Pelobates fuscus. The sequence continues at coordinate 29,224,458 of NC_086327.1, forward strand.
GGGCACAAGCAAATCAAACTATTAAAGTATCAAAAATGGACCATGTGCATCAAATCGTAATTATTATTCCTGCCCCATTGTAAAGCGCTACGGAATTTGTTGGCCCTATATAAATAATATTAAAATAATAATAATAATAATGATAATAAAGATTTTAATTAAAACCATATGACTAACACTTGATCCTCGTGGGATTATTCTGAAGTCAAATCTGGATTGTGAGGAGCACAACAGAAGAGGCTATCACGTCTTCACTGGCCACCTGTGATCAAGGTACAGGCTGTCGTAGAGCGTGCATATGCATAGTAATAGCCAAATAGCCCGAGGCAGGGTGCAAGACTGGGGCCCCCTCCTAGAGCCCTATGCTCTGTTTCTGTGAGTGGTATGTGTTGAATGAGTGCCATGTGTGTTTATTGGCTGAGTGTTCTGAGTGCTGTGGGGGGGGGGGGGGGGGGGAGAGGGTTTGAGTGTATGTGTGATAGTTGATTGCTATGTGTATGTTGTGGCTGAGCAGGAGCTACATTGCCTACACCAATATCAGGTACAGCCCTCTTTAAGAGTGCGCTCACAGTTCTGATGGCCAGTCAACGACTCAGATTCCTGCTGTGGCGTTCTGAGTCATCGAGAATGCCTGGGGGGATCACAAGGGTGCTCTTAAAGTGGTCTGTATCTGATATTGGAACATACCACAACACTACACCAACAGAGTGAGGGAGCACAGGGCCGTGCAGGCAGATTTTTTGATCTCCAAGCCAGCTCAAGCCAGGCCTGCTCAGAGTCAGAGTTCCAGAGTTGTCCGAAACCGGCCCTAGGCGACCACCTTGGTTGCTTAATGGGTAGTCCAGCTCTGACACTAAATTATAAAAAAAAAGGGACCAAGCTGATTTATTCTGCCCACCCGCATACATAATGATTTATTTATTTACAGTATTTACAATAAAAAAAAAAAAAGTTTAAAAAAATGCATACCTTCCCTACCCCTTGCACCAGCCATGTGTGTGTGCCTGGAATGACAAAACGGAAACTAGTATATTGGTAACTAATAATAGAAAAATTTGACTTAAATGCGTTAAATGGTGGCAGTTACATGCTTAATAAAAAGAAAAGTATTGTGAAATACATGCAGATACATATTATATTAAACTGACGTGAAATTGAGTTATTGTGGCGGGGTGGGGGCCATAAATCTAAAAATGAGGTACACCGCATGGAGAGCTCTAATAACATTTTTAATCAGTTGTCCTTTAAAGTATCAGAAACGGTAGAAAGGCATTGACTATTTCAGTGGTGAATAAAGGTTATAGTAAGCACCGTGCTTGCCTTTTTTGTCTCTCGAATTTGCATAAACTAGAGCTGTGTAAATAATCCCTCATTTGTATGTTCGTCATATGACAAACTCTCCATTGATGCAAAACGCAAAAATTAATGTTTATCGAGGATGGTTTCATTGTGCCTCCCTAAAGCTGGGGTCTAGTGATACAGTAACAACGCTATTACTAAAGTATGGATTCAAGAACTCAAACGTGATTATTTAATGTACTCTGGATTTCAGTAAATTAAATCCCAACAGCAGAATATAGGCACTAAAGTGTGAATTGTCTAGAATTCAAATTTAGCTGAAGAACGTTGTTTCACTAAACTATGAATTTTTGTAAATTAAATTACAATGGCAAAATATAAACAAAAATAGCAGTTTTGGGAGCAAATTCACAGTCACACAGTTTGTGTATTTTTGCCTAAATTTGAATTATTTGAATTTAATTCACTAAAATTTGGACTTTAGTAAATAACCCTGTTTAATTTATTTTCAATTCCTGTTTTTTCACACTCTAGTGAATAACATTGTCAGTGTTTAATGATTAGACCCCAGTCGGTATGGGGACAATGACACCATGCTCACAACAAATGAGTAGCCAGAATTTGTGAGTGGATTTGGTTATAATTCACTAAAATTAAATGTTTACTGAATGACTCCATGCCTCCCAAAATTTGTAATGGACAAGGGATGGACATTTTAATTTTAGGGGTGTGTGTGGGGGTGTAATCAGTGGCGGGGCTGTTTTTAAAAATTTTAGGTGATTTACGAAAAACAACTAAAATGTAATTTAGAAAAATAACAATGTATCTTATTTACACAGACTGATTTCTAAACACATTAATTGTAGTTTAAAGACACATTACTGCGAGTATTATTACTGTGGAGCTCTGTTATACACTCAGACACACCAACAAGACGGAGCTCCTAGAAAAGAGGCACATAAGGACAGAAAAAATAGACAGAGGGATTTGGGCTTGAAATAGGGACTGTCCCTCCTGAATAGGGACGCTTGGGAGATATGTAATCCTGAATGTGAAGGTCAAATTTTGGGCCCTAAAAAATTGGCATTCGGATTTTATTGTGCTACGGTTCGGAGTTTACAAAATAAACCCCTGTAATTTGCAGTGAGTTGACAACTGAAATATTTTTGATGGCCGTTAATACGCATTCATTCGCAACCCACGTGCCAGGTACAGTAAAGTTAAACTATATTGGGAATCACTCACGAAGGCTCGAGAGATAGAAATTACAAACGCACAGATATCATAATGCAATGAATACAACAATCAAGATCTATGCAAATTAATAACTGCTTTTTACAGGACACAATACATTTCAATTCTAGAGTCCAGGTCCCAAAGTTTGGCCTGCACCTTCATCATTACTTTATAGACTGTAAGCTCTTTTAAGCAGGATCCTCATCAACCTATTGTTCCTGTAACATTTTGTATTGTTAAATTTTTCCCTTTATAAAATTATAAAGCGCGGCGGAATATGTTGACGCTAGATAGATGCTGATAACAATAATATATTTAGTTACAAGTTTATCCGAGACATTGAAACAATGTGAAGGAAACTCTAGCGTAATCGTGCAAGGACTTCAAAATAAAATATCACTGTGACATTGTAGGCAAGCAATATAGGACCATATATTTAATAACAAATGGATATGTTTGGAGGTTAAGGCAAAATAAACTGAATTTTGATCGTGTATATTTACAGAAAGGCATGTACGAGTGTGGAATGGCCTTCCAGTGGAGGGGGTAACGGACAAAGTTGAACAGCAGTTGTGCTTTTTAAGTATGGATTGAATGCCAGAATGAGCAATCTATCTCTTATCTCTTATCTGCCATCTAAATCAGCATTTTTAAAAATATATATATCTTTCAGTGGAATTTAAGTTATTGACATCAGGAAGCTTGTTGTTTCAATTCAAGGGAAGTTCTACAATTACAATAATTGTGATTTTTACTATTCTGCAGGCACAGTATGGCTGCATGATCAATGAACTCTGCTTCTTATTTTTTTATAACTCTCATTAATCTAAGTCACAAGACAATCTGATGATGATGTATGCTTGGAGAAAGTCCATAGCACGTTGTGGACGCCACTGTCATTCAGAGGGGTAAAGGTAAATTGCCCTTGGCGTCAAAAGGTAAGACCACTGAAAGGGCATGTTCATTTATTCTCTGAGAATTTTGTCACAACTATTTACCATAAACACTGTCCCTTGCTGTTCTCGGTTTTTCCATTTCATGCTGCATACGGCTGGTTGAGGGTTGTAGTATTTGAAGTACTATGGTATTAGCTCCGTACTTTCAGTGCTCATCTCAAGATTACCAGGGTTTTTCACTAAAGCGAAAATTCTAAGTGAATTTAAAATCTATGGTCAAACTAGCCGAACTGGAAGCATAGCTGACTCAGAGATTTTTTGCACTTTGGCTATTTTTGCCTTTCATTTGAAATTCACTCTGAATTCTCATTTTAGTGAACAACCATATAAGTTGTTATAGTTTGCATCAGGTGAGGGAATGTTCATTCTAGAGATTTATTACGGCAGAACAGGTGCTGCTTTCTGAGCCAAAGTGCTAAATGCTGAGATACATTTCATTAGTTACCATGGTGACTGCTCTTTATTTAGCACTTTGCTCCACTATAGCATCGATAGCATTGGTTTTGTCTTAATACCCCCCTCCCCCTATGTACCCATATAACCCCTGACATCAAATCCTTAAAGGAACACTGTAGTGTTAGGAATACATATCTTACTTCTAACGCTACAGCCCTGTCAATTGGCAATTAAGTCCCCCCAACTGTTTAAATAAATAACAAAATAAATTAAAAATCAACAAATTACTCCCCTTTTCTCCATCGCCGAGTCTCCCTCAGTGCTGCCGTGAGTCGTGACCTCCTCCTCAGATTATGTCATCCTGAGAGCTGCCTTCAGGACGACGGGCCAATCCAATGGTCCTCATAAAGCATTGTGGAGCGATGTGCCTTCGATTCTTCCATTGAAAATCATTGAACTCAAATGTACCCATTGATTCTCTATGGTAGCCGTGATGGCACTGCGCATGCGCGTGACGTCATGGTATGTTACGGTAAGAAGTAAGACTCCAGGCTCTTATACCCAGAGGACTTGGATTTGTGACTTCCAAGCTAATTATTTTAATATTGAGTTTTGGTGAGTATGACTGGGAGGGGGGGACGGGGGACAATACTGCAGGCACTACAACAATTCCAATAAGATGAGGTTGTTAGAGTGCTTCCAGTGTTCGTTTAATCCTAAATCTAGCTCCCAGAAACCCCGATGTTGACAATTAATCCTAAACTCCAGTTTCTAAAAACTCAAAAATAATTTAACAATCTCATTTTAATATTCTGTAAACCTACCTCGAATAACTCCAAACTTTAACTTCATAACATTACCCTCCAGCACCTTTATAAAAAAAAAAAAAAACAGAAAAAAACTTTGCGTTTTCCCCTCCAGCAAAATGAATCTATAACCACCGATGTTCGCACTCAGAGGAATGTGCTAGAGGTGTGCTTGATGTCCAGGGGTAGGCAGCCTTTGGCACGCCAGATGATGTGAACTACATGTCATCTGGTGCTTTGCCAGCATTATGGCTGTAAAAGCATTATGGGAGATGTAGTCCTTAACATTTAGAGTGCTGAAGGTTGAATACCCGTTGCCCTAACGGATGTCCAAACAGCCCTCACTTCCCCTCCCATTAGTTCTCTAGTGCACATTTTGTGTCAGTTTGTGGTAGTTTATCAAGTTAAAAGAAAACTTATGCCTATGTATACACAAAGTCCCACTATTAAAATAAAGTAGTATATGGTGCAGAGTTATTTCCATTTAGATGTTAATATGTCATTGATAAATATAAAGAAGTACCCAGCATGACTACATTGCCAAAGTCCACTTACATGTTTTGAAAGTAAGAAAAATAATACCAGACTGGATTAGTAAAATGTGCTGCAGAAAATCAACATTTACATCTGCTATTATTTGATAGCAAATGAATATAAACTTTGTGATAAAGTCTGAAACCTGACAATAAATGAGTACATCGAATAATAAAAATAATAATACTGTGATATCATTAATAAGATGTTAATAGTACTGTAATACAGCTCTCGACAATCAGACGCACTCTATTGTGCGTTACCCCAGCCATAAGCATTGTTGACAACAGTCCTGAATTTGCTGGGACAGTCCCAGGAAAACTAAACATCTTGTCCCACATTTCAAGGGGGAACTACAGCCAATGTAGCTGCTTCAGGACCCATGGGAAAATGGAGAGGAATATGCGTTATCTTTATTTATTTCGGTATGTCTGTGTGAGATTTTCTCAGTGTGTGTCTGGGTGTTTGTGTGTCTATTAGTATGTGTGTATCTCTTTGAGTCTTGCTGTGTGTGTGTCTGTGTGTCAGGGTGTTTGTGTGTATGTCAGTATGTGTGTATCTCTTTGAGTCTTGCTGTGTGTGTCTGTGTATGTGAAGGTGTTTGAGTGTGTATTAGTATGCGTGTATCTCTTTGAGTCTTTCTGTGTGTGTGTGTGTGTGTGTGTGTGTGTGTGTGTGTCTGTGTATGTCAGGGTGCTTGTGTGTGTATTAGTATTTGTGTATCTCTTTTAGTCTTGTTGTGTGTGTGTGTGTCTGTGTATGTCAGGGAGTTTGTGTGTGTATTAGTATGTGTGTATCTCTTTGAGTCTTTCTATGTTTGTGTGTGTGTGTTAGTGTGTGTCTGTGTACGTCTGTGTACATCTGTGTGAATACTTGCCACAAACTGTCCTTGGAAATTATTTACAAAGGTTGGCAATGATGTTTAAGGAGTCACTAGAAGACACTGACAGGTTTAATCACTGAAGTGAAAAATGTCAAGAATTTAAAGTGAATTGAAAGTGAGTTCAATTTTTCAGGCCACAAAAGGCAGATTGGAAAAATAATCTCCAAAATTATCTTTTTTCATTTTTTTTTTCATTTAACTGCAGCCTAAAAATGACATTGTTTTTGAGTATGCTGACAACTTACACTTCATTGAATTCCTAGCTCTGCAGTTTAGAGAGAGCAGTCTGATTAGTGCATTTATTAACCCGCTGTTGCATGATAAAATACCAACTGAACTGCTATAACTCCGAATCTGCCTGGAGTCTATCCTTATTGACCTGGGGAGGGGGTTGGGTTGATAGAGTATTTATAGTAAATACATTTCTTCCTTCTTATCCATTCAATCTCACCCCCACCCCCTCCAACCCATCTACTTCTGTGTATATTATATATTTTATGTAGTTTTTTTATTGTTTGTAAATCTGTTACGTTGCACAGTGTTGTGGAACCTGCAGTTAGTTTATAAAAACAAATTCAAATGATTCTATATATTGGCTGATGGTAAAATAAGCCATCAAACTCTGTGTGTGTGTGTGTGTGTGTGTGTGTGTGTGATATGGAGAAAGTCTGGGTGTCTTGGTTTAGCATGGACCTGGATATTGAATAAGCTTACAGAAGAGCTGTGCAGTTCTTAATAAAAATGCAATACAAAATCAAAGAGTTAAAAGTTGGTCCTCCAACTATGGCTGTCAACTCCCAGCACCCTCAAACAACTGCAACATGACTGAAGGTGATGAGAGTTGTACCCCAACTACAGCTGAAAATATACTTTACCTATTCCTATACACTGGTGGTCCACATATAACTGTTATCTGGTCATTATTGATAAAGATCATCATCTAAACGTATTTCTATTATCAAGGCACAGAAGGTTCCCAGTATACAATGTAGTAAAAAGCAGTCAGGTGCACTAACCTCTTAGCTATCCCCAGCCGTGTAGTGTTAGGAATATGTCTGCATCAGATACGTTACTACTGTCCTCCTGGGAGCACTCTTCAGATGTACAAGATGAGCAGGACCCAGGGGACAAGGGCATGGACCCCGAATCTCCAGAGCAGCTGCTGCCGCAGGGGGAGAGCCCGTTAGAGCCTGTCCTGGCCCCCTGGCCATCTCCAGAAGATTGTCTATCCATCAGAAGGTCTTGCAGTGCCCTGATGTATTCTACAGCTGATCTCAGGGTCTCCACCTTGCTCATCTTCTTGTTGGGTCCTTGGGCTTGGGGCACGTGCTGCCTAAGTTTGGCAAAACCCATGTTGACCAGTTTCACCCTGTTCCTTTCCCTCTCATTGCGCCTCTCAGAGGTAGAAGACATGAGCCCTCGGTTAACTATTTTCTGGCACCTTAACCGTTGGGGAGATCCTGAACGTGCCCCACCTTTGCGATGTCCCCTTGTTGGCCTCTCAGGGCTTGTGCAATGCAAACTCTGCTCCTCTGGGAGGTCCATGATGGAGGCAGGGCTGCTCCAGACACCTGGATATAGCAGGTGCTGCCCTTAGCAAGTCAATGAGGTCCTAGAAGGGATGGTGGAATGTTGGATCTTTTGGTGGTGGACAGTGAGGTCCTAGAAGGGATGATGGAAAGTTGGGTATGGTGGTAGGTGGTAGGCAACACGATCCTAGAAAGTGTGGTGGAATGTTGGAACTTCTGATGGTAGCAGTCAGTGAGGTCATAGAATGGATGTTGGATCTTCTGGTGGCAGCCAATAAGGTCCAAGAAGATTTCATAAACCAATCTTTACTATGTCATGGCAGCCCCTGACAGAAGGTATGCATTTCTGTGCTATCAGTGTGTCCCAAGTCCCTGGGTTATTCTGTGTCCTCTCCTTCCTTTGCTGAGTTGTATCCTGGAATGAGGCTGGATCTTTATAAAAGAGGTAACTCCCCTCTGTCAGCCCGTTGTGACATGTCTTTTTTTTTTTTTAATTCTTCCTGCACTTCCTTATAGAGCACGTTACACAGATCGCTTTCTCCTCAGATAGCAGCACCTTCCCTCCCACTAGGCTGACACTTTGTTTTGTATTTACTATGAAATGCTCCAATTGCAGGTTCCTTATCTATCTATAAGGTATAATGTTGCAATCTGAATGAAAAATGCTGTATACTGTTAATAATAATGATATAAATAAAACTCATACAAAAAAAGCTGAGAGTGGGATTTTATGTGTGGTAACTTTGTTTTATTTTGTTTTGAAATGATGTTGTTGTTGTTGTTGTTGTTGTTGTTGTTGTTGTAGTAATCTGACAGACTCTCTGTCTCTCTATGACTGTCTGTTTCTAATGGGCATAAATGTCTGTCTGAATTCACCCTGTCCTAAAACTATCAGATGGCTGGAATCCAGATCTAGATATTGAAAATCCAGACTATCTGCTTGTGCTACAAGTGAAGAAACAGTAACACAAAAAATATATATATACACAGTGGAACCTCGGAACTCGAACTTAATCCATTCCCGAAGGCTGTTCAAGTCCCGAAGTGTTCGAGAACCGAATCAACATTTCCCATTAGAATTAATGTAAAATTGATTAATCCGTTCCAGACCCAAAAAATTACAGCATTTTACTTTTATAAGTATGCTTAGAAAATGCAGAGATCACTCTAACAATAAGCACTTTACATTTATTTGAGTGGTTTCTGCCTTCCAAATTGCTAAAAAAATTACTGTTGGCCATTATTACAATTATTTATAATATTTGTCTGACTTGAAAATGAGACATGGCTCGTTGTTGTATGTTCGGGTACCGAAGATCGTTTGCGTATCGAGACATTTGGCTCTTTGTTGTATGTTCGGGTACCGAAGATCGTTCGCGTACAGAGAAATTTTTTACTCAAAATTTTTTTTCGACTTCCGAATTGTTCGAGAATGGTACCGTTCGAGGTTCCACTGTATATAAATAAATAATAAAACAAACCTTGGCAGTGCGAGGGTTAACAATTGTGGCAACATGATGGTGTCCACGGTAAGTATATGGTTGTCAACATGACATCAATCTTAAAAATTTGAAAGACAAAGACTTCCATTAGCTGCAGTGGGGGCATGTCTACTAAACACCTGTCAGCAGGGCCGGTGCAAGGATTTTTGCCACCCTAGGCAAAAAAAGAATTGCCGCCCCCCTCATATGTCCTGCCCACCATGTGACATCACAATGCCCCACTCATATGCTCTGCCATATGGGCCAAAGTCAGTCTGCACAAAGTGTCTTTTATCTGAAAAGACAGTGTGTTTACATTAAAAAGCCTACAGGCACAGGCTATAGACACCAGAACCACTACATTAAGCTGTAGTGCTTCTGGTAACTATAGTATCCATTTAATGTGAGGTAAATTAGAGATTAGTGCCACTAATAATATATTGGATTGCCTACTTACCACCAGATGAGGACAATAGGCTGATGATGGGCTCAGTCTGGCTCCACAGGTCTGGTGTAGAACAGGAAGCAGCGCCATTTTTTGGGGCCCCTTACACAGCTCAAGGTCTGGGCCCCCAGGGCTTAACCGTGAGTATGCCTACAATGCCCACACATAAATCCACCTACATGGCCCACCCATGAGTTCTCTCAAGGTAGTGGAGTGTATGTGTGTAGGGGATGTTTTATGTGTTATTGTAGAGGATGTAATGTGTGTGTTCTTATAGAATGTAGTGTATAGGGATACCAATTTGTGTAAGGGATGTAGTGTGTGTATAGTGGATGCAGTGTGTGTTTGCGTGTAAGGAATGCATTGTATGTTTCTGGGGGTGTGTGTGTGTAAGGGATGCAAGGTGTGTTTCTGTGTATGTAATTGAATGCAGTGTGTGTCTGTAAGGGTTGCATTGAGTGTGTAAGAGATGCATTTTGTTTCTGTGTGTAAGAGAATGAGTGTTTGTGTGAGCGTAAGGGATGCATTGTGTGTTTCGGGTGTGTCTGTGTGTAAGGATGCATTGTATGTTTCTGTGTGTGTGTGGGGGGATGAATTGTGTATGTGTGTAGTGTAAAAGAGAGGGTTTGTGGGATAGGATAGGGACTGAGAGGGGAGCAGCTCTTTATTTTAATTTTTTTAAATGTCATAGTGCTCTCCCCTCCTGTCAATTAGTGATTTCCCCTTCCCTCCTGTCCCTCAGTGTTCTCCCTTGGCCCCCTGTCCCTCTGCAGTCCCCCCTCTGTGGTCTTCTCACTCCCCCTCCCCCTCTTAAGGGTCCTCCCTCCCTCCCCTTTGGTGGTCCTCCCTCTGGCAAACCCCTAGTGGACCTTCCCCCCTCCTCCCTCAGTGGTCCTTACTCCCCTCCCTCTTCCCCATTGGTCCTTACTCCCCCCCTCCTCCCCCACTGGTCCTTAGTGTCCCCCCTCCTCGCCCAGTGATCCTTAGTGTCCCCTCCCCCTCCTCCCCAGTGGTCCTTAGTCCCCTCCCCCCTTAGTGGTCCTTAGTCATCCCCCCTCTTCCCCCAGTGGTCCTTAGTCCCCCCTCCTTCTCCCCCAGTGGTCCTTAGTCCCCCCATCCCCCAGTGATCCTTAGTGTCCCCTCCCCTTCCTCCCCCAGTGGTCCTTAGTCCCCTCCACCCCCCTTGTGGTCCTTAGTCCCCCCCTTTTCCCCCAGTGGTCCTTAGTCCCCCCTCCTCCTCCCCCAGTGGTCCTTAGTTCCTCCCCTCCTCCCCCAGTGGTCCTTTGCCCCCCTTCTCCTCCCCCAGTGGTCCTTAGTGTCCCCCCTCCCTCCTCCCCCAGTGGTCCTTAGTCCCCTCCCCCCTTAGTGGTCCTTAGTCCCCCCCCTCTTCCCCCAGTGGTCCTTAGTCCCCCCTCCTTCTCCCCCAGTGGTCCTTAGTCCCCCCTCCTCCCCCAGTGGTCCTTAGTGTCCCCCCTCCCTCCTCCCCCAGTGGTCCTTAGTCCCCCCTCCTCCCCCAGTGATCCTTAGTGTCCCCTCCCCCTCCACCCCCCTTGTGGTCCTTAGTCCCCTCCAACCCCTTGTGGTCCTTAGCCCCCCCCCCTCCTCCCCCAGTGGTCCTAAGGGTCCCCCCTCCCTCCTCCCCCAGTGGTCCTTACCCTCCTCTTCCTCTTCCCTCCTGCCAATGTAGCGTGGCCGGGCGGTGCGGAACGCGGGACAGGAACCTCTGTTTCCTGTACCCGGCCACCGGCGGACTGACAGGAAGTGAGCACTTCCTGTCAGTCCGCCAGCGGCCGGGTACAGGAAACAGAGGTACCTGTCCCGCGTTCCGCGCCGCCCGGCCACGCTACATTGAGAGACCGGCAGGAGGGAGCGCTCTGTGCTTCCCTCCTGCCGGTCACTCAAATCCGGCCGCCCCCACACAGCATTGCTGCGCCGCCTGGGGCTTGCTAAAGCGCTCAGGCGGCGCAGCATGAGGAGATGCACCGGTGATGACCGGGTGCAGGGATCCGGCGCCCCCTGCGGCTGCCTAGGTCGCCTTACAGGTTGCACAGGCCCTGCCTGTCAGTAGTCCCTCGAAGGTAGGAGCTTCTGTGTATGTAATTGAATGCAGTGTGTGTCTGTAAGGGTTGCATTGAGTGTGTAAGAGATGCATTTTGTTTCTGTGTGTAAGAGAATGAGTGTTTGTGTGAGCGTAAGGGATGCATTGTGTGTTTCGGGTGTGTCTGTGTGTAAGGATGCATTGTATGTTTCTGTGTGTGTGTGGGGGGATGAATTGTGTATGTGTGTAGTGTAAAAGAGAGGGTTTGTGGGATAGGATAGGGACTGAGAGGGGAGCAGCTCTTTATTTTAATTTTTTTAAATGTCATAGTGCTCTCCCCTCCTGTCAATTAGTGATTTCCCCTTCCCTCCTGTCCCTCAGTGTTCTCCCTTGGCCCCCTGTCCCTCTGCAGTCCCCCCTCTGTGGTCTTCTCACTCCCCCTCCCCCTCTTAAGGGTCCTCCCTCCCTCCCCTTTGGTGGTCCTCCCTCTGGCAAACCCCTAGTGGACCTTCCCCCCTCCTCCCTCAGTGGTCCTTACTCCCCTCCCTCTTCCCCATTGGTCCTTACTCCCCCCCTCCTCCCCCACTGGTCCTTAGTGTCCCCCCTCCTCGCCCAGTGATCCTTAGTGTCCCCTCCCCCTCCTCCCCCAGTGGTCCTTAGTCCCCTCCCCCCTTAGTGGTCCTTAGTCATCCCCCCTCTTCCCCCAGTGGTCCTTAGTCCCCCCTCCTTCTCCCCCAGTGGTCCTTAGTCCCCCCATCCCCCAGTGATCCTTAGTGTCCCCTCCCCTTCCTCCCCCAGTGGTCCTTAGTCCCCTCCACCCCCCTTGTGGTCCTTAGTCCCCCCTTTTCCCCCAGTGGTCCTTAGTCCCCCCTCCTCCTCCCCCAGTGGTCCTTAGTTCCTCCCCTCCTCCCCCAGTGGTCCTTTGCCCCCTCCTCCTCCCCCAGTGGTCCTTAGTGTCCCCCCTCCCTCCTCCCCCAGTGGTCCTTAGTCCCCTCCCCCCTTAGTGGTCCTTAGTCCCCCCCCTCTTCCCCCAGTGGTCCTTAGTCCCCCCTCCTTCTCCCCCAGTGGTCCTTAGTCCCCCCTCCTCCCCCAGTGGTCCTGAGTGTCCCCCCTCCCTCCTCCCCCAGTGGTCCTTAGTCCCCCCTCCTCCCCCAGTGATCCTTAGTGTCCCCTCCCCCTCCACCCCCCTTGTGGTCCTTAGTCCCCTCCAACCCCTTGTGGTCCTTAGCCCCCCCCCCTCCTCCCCCAGTGGTCCTAAGGGTCCCCCCTCCCTCCTCCCCCAGTGGTCCTTACCCTCCTCTTCCTCTTCCCTCCTGCCAATGTAGCGTGGCCGGGCGGTGCGGAACGCGGGACAGGAACCTCTGTTTCCTGTACCCGGCCACCGGCGGACTGACAGGAAGTGAGCACTTCCTGTCAGTCCGCCAGCGGCCAGGTACAGGAAACAGAGGTACCTGTCCCGCGTTCCGCGCCGCCCGGCCACGCTACATTGAGAGACCGGCAGGAGGGAGCGCTCTGTGCTTCCCTCCTGCCGGTCACTCAAATCCGGCCGCCCCCACACAGCATTGCTGCGCCACCTGGGGCTTGCTAAAGCGCTCAGGCGGCGCAGCATGAGGAGATGCACCGGTGATGACCGGGTGCAGGGATCCGGCGCCCCCTGCGGCTGCCTAGGTCGCCTTACAGGTGGCACAGGCCCTGCCTGTCAGTAGTCCCTCGAAGGTAGGAGCTTCTAAGGGTGGGACTTGTCATTACAGCCTACCCCCCCTACAGGCACCTATAGGAGGCTTTACAAATGGGGGGAAGTATCTGCAAGTGTCCCCACTCACAGGGGGGAGAAATGGTAGGTCCCCCTTATTTATATGATTACACATCTCCATCTCACCACCATTGGGTTACGGCTTTAGGGGACCAGCCGTGGCGGATGACCCCCTTGAAATATTACAGGCACAATCCCAATGCTTATGTTTAATCCCCGCCCCACAGCTGATGATCAGTGGGAAGATATATGTGGACAGGCCCAAAGACAAATACCCCCTTTCCCTTATTCTTGTAATGCCCCATCCCATCCATCATGGGTTAGGGGTATTAAAGGATAAGTAGATACTTGCTGTTTAGTAAAATCCCTATCAGCAAGTTGGGTGGGGTGTTAAAGGATATTCCAAACACATAAAACACTGGCTCTGTGAAGTTATATTTTGCGCCCTCCCAGCCTTCAACCAGATAGACGAGAGGGTGCTTCTCCACACTCTCTTTGGAGTACATGCCTCTCTACTGGAAGTGTTCTACTGTTGTCATGCAGTGATTGTCACATGTGTGCCACAGGACCCCAATGCTTCTCTGTGAGGTGTATGGTATTGGATTGACCCACTGGAAAAGCTGGGACAGCCCTGAGTACACCCACTATAACTGTTCCTGTAGCTCTGCTATCAAGCATTGGATCCTGGCAAAGGCTCCTAGTAATGATCTCCACTCACCAGTCCACTTAAGCACCTAGAATACACCTTATAAGCACTGAAAACAGGCAACCATACAGATGAGTTGTTTCTATGCAGGTGCCTGCTCTGCCTTATGGGAAATTTGTCCTGTCCAATATATTTATTTGTTTATTATTGGATTTAGATGTTAAAAATACATGTAATTTAATCAGATAGAAGTTTCACAGCAATGCGTGAAATTTGAGAAGGTTGTGTACATGGTACTGGTTTGTAAGCACGAAAGACAATATCACCATATGTGCTTGGTTAGCCACTTCTTGTGATTAGACAGGGTACATTTTTGTTAAAGTACCAGAACAAAAGAATTGTACCTGTCTGAGTAGGATGTGCCTCAAGCAATTGGGAGAAAGCTGATCATCTATTACCTTTATTCCCACGTGTCTCCCAACTACTGTTCCGAATGAAAACATTGATCTAGTCTAGTGCTAAGCCTCTTTCATTATTATTTACTAAAGAAGGAATTGTCATGAATTTAAAATTAATTTAAAGTGGATTTTACATTTTACACCAAGACAGTCATGCTGGAAACATAGCTGACCAAGAGAACTTTTCTAATACAGCTATTTCGACCTGAATTTAAAATTCACGTTGCATTCCCTTTCACATTCACAATTCTCACCTTAGTAAATAGGTCTTCCTCTGTGACGTTAGCTATGGGTTTGTTGCTTAAAGGAACATTATAATGTTAGGAAGACAAAACTGTATTCCATCTAACGGTGTGTTGTCCTAAGAGGAGTTGTTATTATATCATCATATCTAGGTCTACCCCTGCAAATAGATTTAACAGGTTGTAGCTTTTAAAAAAAATGCTTAAATTCATGGGTTCATAATTTTTTTAATATTTTGTACTTTTTTATCCTGTTAATGTATTACAGCCTTAAGGTGGCAACGGAAGATGGGCCAGGAGCTCAGATAGAAAAATGCTAATTTGTAGAACAGTTAGCAAGTAAAAAAAAAAAAAGGAATTAGGTGTTAGTTCTGCGTAGTTTAAATAGTCCCTGGCTTTTACCTCCAATAAAAGTTAGCAAAACTCTTAAAATGTAAAATGATTGCAAATTTGAGTATTGAGAATGATGAATTACCACCCGGAGGGGTGACAAAATCCATTTTATATACAATGTATAAAAGTTCCTACAGAGAAACTCAAAAATATGAACAATTGTGTTTTATTTGCCTCGACATCCATAAATAATTACCAGTGAAATATTATATCCCTAGAGTCTGGGGAATCATATGATTTGTTAGAATTATCATATTTCAAAGCTCATGTCCTACATTAAGGCTTAATTAAAAGTATATTGCAGTTATTCCATTTACTGTGAAAATCACTAACATATAATGTTTCCTTTCACGCCACGTAGGACCCTTGACCCTTGTAATTAGAGGTTTTGTTCCCCTCCCTGCTGGGCTCATAGGTTTACTGTTGCTAGGGAGGCATTCAGAACCCAAGGAGCTAACAGCTGGAGATCAGCCTTTTGCCAAGGCTTCCATCCCAATTCTTTTTAGGGAGGTAGTCATAGACCTTTGTCTGCTGTGGCAGGGGCAGACTGATACATGGTGCTTTCCTTGTGTGCAGCAATTTTTTTTCAAACAAGGCTCATTTATCACATTAAATGTGAGTCTTTTTACCTAGGAAGAAAATAGAGGACCGTTCCATTCATTGAGCGTTTGGTGGTCACTCCCTTTCCTTATGTTCCCTGCAAGCACAGACTGGAAGGAATACAAGGATATAATGGGCCTTAAGCCTGCTCCATTGTTGCTGAAGAGACGGTTGAAATCACAAGATCACTTCATCATTCCTAAATAAAAAGGACCTGCTAGTAGCACGTTTCTTTTAATTCAAACTTTCTCCGTGTGGGATTCTAAAGGAGTAAATTGTGTGGTAAGCTGTAATGCTGGAGAACTTTAACTAGAGTAGGATGTAGGCCTTTCAAGGAAAAACCGCATGAAAACGTAACTTCTGATATCTTGCAGAATCTGTTAAATGGTAAACACTATGACCACTTCAGCTGGTTGTAGTAGTTATGGTGCGGAACTTCTTTGGACATGTCCTTGTTCTGTGTCGAAACATTTCCAGATTGACACAAATCTGACAAATCTACTGCAACTTGGACAAAAAAACTTCCACATTATCCATACAACATTGAGTGACAATCATAGGCTGAGAGCAAGGGGGATTGGTTAGCCCAGGGCTCACAGGCAATCATTGCCATCCAATGTTGGACAGCTCAAGACGGATTTGGCAGAAGTTATGAAATCTAGATCTTTTAAATGAACCTGTTACACTAAAACAAATCATATTTAAAGGACCACTCTAGGCACCCAGACCACTTCAGCTTAATGAAGTGGTATGGGTGCCAGGTCCAGCTAGGGTTAACTAATTTTTTTATAAACATAGCAGTTTCAGAGAAACTGCTATGTTTATCAATTAGTTAAGCCTTCCCCTTTTCCCTCTAGTGGCTGTCTCACTGACAGCCGCTAGAGGCGCTTGCGTTATTCTCACTGTGAAAATCACAGTGAGAGCACGCAAGCGTCCATAGGAAAGCATTATGAATGCTTTCCTATGCGACCGGCTGAATGCGCGCGCAGCTCTTGCCGCGCGTGCGCATTCAGCCGACGGGGAGGAACGGAGGCGGAGAGGAGGAGGAGAGCTCCTCGCCCAGCGCTGGAAAAAGGTAAGTTTTAACCCTTTTCCCCTTTCCAGAGCCGGGCGGGAGGGGGTCCCTGAGGGTGGGGGCACCCTCAGGGCACTCTAGTGCCAGGAAAACGAGTATGCTTTCCTGGCACTAGAGTGGTCCTTTAACTTCCTGATAAAATGTTTTATGACACTGGCAATAAGAATGGTTTAGTTAATCACTAATATATTTTTTAACATTTCAAGGTATATACAGTCCATTATTACTTATTACTACTTTTATTATATAATAATATTATTATCACTTTTTTTAAACACTGTCATTTTTGTATATTTTGCATATTTGTAAAGGAGCTAACAGCCAGACAGAATGCATGTCCTTTCTTCCAACCTATTAATGGAACTACTGTAAATCAAAAAAGACAGCGGTGGAAGTCCCGCAGAGCGCCATTATACTGTCTTTGCTGCCTGTGCATTGTTTAAATGGAGTGGTTAATGAAGAAAAGGAAGCAGGTTTTCAATGCATGTGCCCTGTGATGTGGCGCACAGTGAGGTATAACAGAACCTGGCTACTGAATACCAGCGTAAAAATTTGAAGCCCTATTAAAGTCAGATACTGCTAGCCAAGGCTAACAGTTCTTCCTGTAATGGACAGGGCAGTGCCATACACAGCCGGCCTGTCCTCAAAAGAGTTATACACACCATATTTGTAAAAAAAAATTTAACTATAACATAGCAAAGAAGACTAAGAAAGTCAGAAAAAAAAAAGTCATTATTTTTTTGGTTATACATTTGCAAGAAATTGGACTAGCATAATGTATTGATAGAGTTCTAATCATGTGTTACGTGACCTGGAAGTTAATCAAAGTGGTTAGGAGATAAATACATTAACTACAACTAACACATATATCTTTATTAGCTGTTCGTGTACATCTACATATATGAATATGAGGAAAATGAGAGAGGAGCTTACTTGTGATCTCTCTCACATGCAAATCTAATAACGGGAAAATGTCTTTCTGAGAGGAATGCAGGCTGTTCATGTTCTCTTTTTAAATGTTTAAAGTATGCCATGCACAGTGTCTGTGTCAGGTAATGGCTAGTTCCTGACCAACAGATTTTGCCATTCTTTGCTGTAGTTTCAATTACCAGTGCCCCTCTGCACTGCCAGGAACTGGAAGAAAAATGATTTCCTATCAAGAACTGTCATAGTAACTGCATTGTGGTTAGTAGGAAGACCTACGTTTATCCTCTGTCCGTTCTCCACATCTGATGCTTGGACTTCTCCAAGGCTGCACCTTTTCTGTGGAACTCCCTTCCCTTCTCCGTTAGACTTTCATCCATTCTCCACTCCTTCAAAAAAAATCTTTGAAAACACACTTCTTCAGGAAATCATATCATTTAAACTGTTAGCGGATTTTCATTGCCCTCCCCCCCCCCCCATAACTCCTCTCCTGTAACTGCCAAAAATAACCTACTAAGTTCTCAGTGAATACTTTTCCAGCAACCTCTTTCATTATCCCTACTTATACCCTTTGTGTCACTTTGCCCCCCTCCCTCTAGAATGTACGCTCATTGAGTAGGGCCCTCAACCCCTCTGTTCATGTGCGTCCATTTGCGCTACGGAATTTGCTGGCGCTAAATAAAATAAGAATAATAGGAGATAAGTAAGCAGGACTGGCAAAGCTTAATGGTCCAGGGTTTCTTTTATACTACAGAATGCAGCTATTTGATTTCTTAAAGTGAACCCCACTCCTGATGGCTGCCGTTTTTATCACCTTTGTGGCTATACAGAGGAGCCTCATAACATAACACACAAGTCAAGGCTAAATTTTTACTCACCAAGGTTACGAAGGATGTACAAAATGGGTCCAGGATAACCAGTTTCAGGTAATTTCTCTAATAGTTCTATCAAGAAAATTTACTTTATGTATGACCAAAGCGCGCTGAACCTTAACAGGTTTATTCGGTAAATCATGAATAGAATTCAAACTGCAGGAAAACACAACTGGATGTAAAACATCCAACTCCATGTCAGCTTTGTTGTCAGTTTTGAAATTCAGTTTGGGTTCCCAAAAATTGATCCTTTAGTGACAAACCCACATGTGTTCTGTAAATTAATTGTCTCTTAAAAGAACACCGGGTACCAAAACAACTACATTAGAGTGTTCTCTCAGCCAGCTAGCAGTGTCCCTGAGTGAGGCTTTATCTTTCAATATTCTGAATAGCGGAATGACAGGAGGAAAAGTGATCAAGCCATGGATGGATAGTTTAGTCCCTAAATGTAAACTGGCAACAGGGACCTCCTGACACCATAACAACTTTATTGCAGTAAAATTGTCAAGGTGCCCTGAGTATTCCTTTACAATAAACCTTTTTTTAAGGAGCCTGCCTCTCTATAATGGGAGATTTTAACCAAGCACCATGCCAAATTGCCAATGACCCACACGATATCAACTAACCATGATCTCACCTGTGTTTAAAACCCACTTAAATGTAATTTAGTTAAACCTGAAAACAAAAAGAGGTTACACATTAGATCTCTTACCACCAGTGTTCCAATAAAGTCAGTTTAGAGTTCACTAAAACATATAATACACGGTATTGTCCAAAATACGTTAATAATATGGTCCGTGCAAAACATACAGTAGACCAAGCAAAACAGATAGAGATACCACAATTAACAAGACAAAACTATTGCCTTGTCTAAATCTCTTGACTTGTCTGAATCTATTGCCTTGTCTGGGGAAATAACTCCGTAAAACAACATGGCTTATAATGAGATAAATATTATAATGAAATACAAGAGCCTGTGAAAAGATAAGAAATTCTTTCTACTTTCACTACAATTGACAACATTAGATTTAATTTGTAAGGCAGAGAGAACTAGCTGTATATTTCAACTGTAAAATGAGGTTGAGGGCCCCCTGCTAGCTCCTTTTCGTGTTGAAATTCACTAAAGAATTTATACCCCGGAGAAATAATATATTATGGTTATAGTGATCACATTTACTCGGGATGTCAGAAAATAACTGGAAACTCCAAGAGTTGGTATTATATGTACAACTCGGACAAGAGAGAAGAGAGGGGGAGGTATGATAGAAAAAAATTCAAATATCTTAAGGCACTTAATACATTTCTTGGAAGAAGAATTTCTGAGAGCCGAAACAAAAAGCATGTTCTGAAATTGGAAGACTCAGGTAATTCAAATATGCTTAGACTTACAGAAAGGCTGGTGTATGCATGGGAAGTGCCCTGAGAGGTATTATAATATATTGAAATATTTTAAAAGAGTGGAATGCGTCGGCTCTCAATGTTTCCTTACTGCATAGAGCTTATGGCATCAATCCCTAGTTATAACATAATGCAAAACAAATGAAAACATGAAGATATTTTTTTAATAATAATTATATATTTACTATTATCTATAATTATATATATATAAGGAACAATTATATATACACACATACAGTCAGGTCCATAAATATTGGGACATCGACACAATTCTAATGTTTTTGGCTGTATACACCAACACAATGGGTTTGAAATTAAACAAACAAGATGTGCTTTAACTGCAGACTTTCACCTTTAATTTGAGGGCATTTACATCCAAATCAAGTGAACGGTGTAGGAATTACAACAGTTTGTAAGACGAGACAGGGGGGATATGATAGAAACACTTAAATACATAAAGGGAATCAACACTGCAAAGGAGGAGACTATTTTTATAAGAAGAAAAACTACCACAACAAGAGGACATCGTCTTTAAATTAGAGGGGCAAAGGTTTACAAATAATTTCAAGTAGTATTACATTACAGAGAGGGTAGTGGACGCATGAAATTGCCTTCGAGTTGAAGTAGTAAAGGTTAACACAGGGAGTTTAAGCATGCGTGGGATAGGCATAAGGCTTTCCTAGATATAAGATAAGGCCAGGGACTAATGAAAGTATTTAGAAAATTGGGCACTAGATGGGCCGAATAGTTCTTATCTGCCGTCACATTCTATGTTTCTATGTAGTGCATGTAGAATGCGTGCGGCGTAGTGCATGTAGAATGCGTGCGGCGGATTAGGACCCCTGGGGCCATGTGATCACTCAACAGAGCGATCACATGGTCACAATAGGTGTCCATGTGTCTGCAGGGGGACTGTCTGTGCTGACAGGCAGTCTCCCTGCAACTGTAAAATCATAAAAAAAATTAAAGTTGAAGTTAATAAAAAAAATAAAATTATATATGTGTATATATATATGATATATAGACATAACATATGTCTATATATCATATATATATAATGTCATACTAAGTGTATTTTTATATTAATATGTACCGTATATACTATACTATATATAAGACAAGTATAAGACAAGTTTTTCTGCACATTTTTTGTGCTGAAAACCCCCACTTGTCTTATACTCGAGTTAATGTCTGTATTATGGCAACTTACATTGCCATAATACAGTCAGGACCGCCGGGCTCATTACAAGCCCGGCGGTCCTGTTGGGGACTGGCAGGAAGCTGTTACTTACCTTCACAGCAGCTCCTGTCAGCTCCCTTCTCTTTCCTCTGGTCGGCTCCCTCTGCAAGTCTCGCGAGAGCTGCGGGGTCAGAGCATTGCCACGGGTTACCGTGGCAACGCTCCGCGCGGCCGCAAGACTTGCAGTGGAGCTGACCGCAGGAGAGAGAAGGGAGCTGACAGGAGCTGCTGTGAAGGTAAGTTACAGCTCTCTGCCAGCCCCCTCCTACACAGCCCATCCACTGGACCACCAGGGAGTGAGAGCCCCCCTCCCTGCCATGTATCAAGCAGGAAGGGGGGACGAATAAAAATATAAATAAATACAAATTTAAATAATAATAATAATATAAAAATAAAATAATAATATAAAAAATAATAATAATATTAAAATAATAATAATAAAAAAATAAAATGCCCACCCCCCCACCAAGGCTCTGCATCACACACACACACCGCATTCATACACACACACCGCATTCATACAAACACACTGCATTTTATATACACACACACAAACACACTGCATTCGTTATATGCACACACTGTAAAAAAATATTCAATTAATATAATTTTTGGGGGATATAATTTTATTTAGAAATTTACCAGTAGTAGCTGCATTTCCCACCCTAGTCTTACACTCGAGTCAATAAGTTTTCCCAGTTTTTGGGGGTAAAATTAGGGGTCTCGACTTATATTCGGGTCGACTTATACTCGAGTATATACGTTACTTATATTAATATAAAAATACACGTATCATTAAATTACACACGTATATATATATATATATATATAATATATATAGTAACTATATATATTGTATATAAATATTATTATAAAATACAAATAATAAGTGATTTAAATTTAATAAAAACTTAAAAATATTTTTTTTTACAAAATATATATCTATATGAAATTTTATTCTAACTGTATTTTGATAGTAATATATATATATATTTATATCAAAATACACTTAGAATGTAATGATATATATATCTATGTATATATAAATAAATAAAATTAATACGAAATATACATGTCCATATACAAAATTACATAAATAATTATATAAATATACACGTAGACTTCAAATATATAGATATGCATATATATTTAAATTCTACGTGCATATTTATGTAATATTTTTACATAATTGAGTAATTTTATTGATTGCAATTTGAGGGACCTGCCTGCCAACCCAGGCCGAAAGTCCAGAGAATTTAATTTGCTAGCACTATATTTTACCCTGTAACTTTCTATCACATCCTAAAACCTGTACATGGGGGTACTGTTTTACTCGGGAAACTTCGCTGAACACAAATATTAGTAATTCAAAACAGTAAAACATATCACAGTGATGATAGTGTCAGTGAAAGTGACTTTTTTTGCCTTTTTCACACACAAACAGGACTTTTACTGATTATATAATTGTTGTGATACGTTTTCCTGTTTTGAAACACTAATATTTGTGTTCAGCAAAGTCTCCCGAGTATAACAGTACCCCCCATGTACAGGTTTTATAGCGTTTTTGAAAGTTACAGGGTCAAATATATGGGTCAAATATTTTTACATTGAAAAAGGCCAGGTTGGTTACGTTGCCTTTGAGAGCGTATGGTAGCCCAGCAATGAGAATTACCCCCATGATGGCATAACATTTGCAAAAGAAGACAACCCAAAGTATTGCAAATTGGGTATGTCCAGTCTTTTTTAGTAGTTACTTAGTCACAAACACTGGCCAAAATTAGCGATCAATTTAGTTTTTTACTTTTTTCACACACAAACAAATATGAATGCTAACTTTGGCCAGTGTTTTCGACTAAGTGGCTACTAAAAAAGACTGGACATACCCCATATTGAATACCCTGGCTTGTCTACTTTAAAAAAAAATATGTACATGCGGGGTGTTATTCAGAGATTTATGACAGATAATAGTGTTACAATGTCACTATTGATAAATTTTAAATGTATGTTTTGAAACCGCAATATCCTACTTGTACCTATAGCCCTATAACTTGCAAAAAAAAAAGCAAAAAGGCATGTAAACACTGGGTATTTTTAAACTCAGGACAACATTTTTAATCTATTTTTAATCTATTTTTTTTTTCGCTTTTGTAGATGAGTAAAATATGTTTCAAGTGAAAGTCAAAAAACTTATTTTTTTCAATTTTTCATCATTTTTTAATTTTTTTTAATTAAATTACATGAGATTATATAAATAATGCTATGTAAAGAAAGCCCTTTTTGTCCTGAAAAAAAAAATATATAATTTGTATGGGAACAGTAAATGAGAGAGCGGAAATTTACAGCTAAACACAAACACCACAAAAGTGTAAAAAGAGGCCTGGTCGCAAATGTACAACATCGCAAAAACAGTCCAGTCCTTAAGTGGTTAAACCATTTTTAATAACAAAAATGCAAAAGCTTATCCAACATTATTAATACGAGGTCTTCGTCCCTCATAATCTTAAACAAGCTTTGAAAAGACTTGACGACGTATGGATGGGCTTGAGACGCGCTATCCTCCTGTCCAGAGATTAAATGAACTCCGAGAGTCCAGAGCCTAAATAATTTAACCTGACTGCTACATGGACTTTTCTTGGTGCAGCGCCATCTGTTGGTTGAAGGCTACCTTGCTCCAGTTATGTCCATTGCCTAATGTTCAAGCTATTTGCTATTTGAAACGATTTGCATATTTGAATAGATTTGCAAACCACAGGCAATGTAGACAGCATGATCTGACTTTTTATTGTCTATGTTCTCCTGCATCCCCTTTCTTGTGATAGAGTTACATTTTATTGTGCAATATTGTTGCCTACATGTTTCCCTGTACTGTTATATATTTTGCGTTGTTTAACTTTTCTCGCCATTAGTTGAATGTAGAGTTATGAAATGCAATTACCTATTCAATAAAATATAAATAAAGATTCTACTTGGAACAATGACCTAAGCCTGGTCTTTATATGAATTCCAGTCAGTTCTGAGGCTCTACTTTAAAAATGCAGTTGTTTCCTTAGTCAGAGGGGACTTGTAGGTAAAATATTTTTAGTTTGGCTCAATGGTTGGACAGAGGGGATGATATTCTGCCAATCCATTGAATAGGGGAAAAGAAAGGCCCTACCTTAAAGAATGGCTGTGGTGGTCGCTGATACTAGTGAAACTGGGACAGACTACATCGAGAGATACGTTTGGACTCCAACACCTCACATTCTTGTTACAGATTAATTTTAAGAATAGAAGGTAGCCTTGGTGGAAGATAGCAAGGAAGCAGAGATGAACTCTGAGTTAAAACTGTTGCAAAAATGTTAAGATGTTGCACAGAGACTCCTGTTCCTATAACAAGTTAAATAAAACTTGTAGGAACACTTCAAGAGTGGTTATGAGTCCACAAGTATTAAAAGGACACTCCAGGAAAATTAAAATTAAAAGGACACTCCAGGAAACAGACGTCAGGTGGAATGTGGAGGTACGTTTACAGTTAGTTATGTTTTTTTTTTTTTTTTAATAATTAGGTAAGCTTCATAAACCCACATATTGTGCCCCTCTCTCCCAATGTGCCGTGTTTCCAATTTTGCACTAAAACACTGGTATATATGACATCACAACTTGATATTTTGTATCTTAACTGTTGAAAAATCTCTTCAGTAGAATACTGACAGTTAAACTCCACCTACAAGCCAGTACATGTAACTTACCGCTTATAGGGTTTGCTCAGCAATCAGTAACTTCCTGTTTTTTTAAGTGCTCATTACATATGCTGCAAAAACTATGATGGGTATATTTTAACATTTAATTATTACAGTTAATCTATTTTATTGCATTATAAATATAATGCATTCTAAAAAGAATGGTTTAACTCCAACCTGGAATGTCCCTTTAATCTCAGTTTAAACGCTAACCAAATTAGATCAAGCTGTATTTTTAGGCAGCCAGGGAACCAACGCAGGATACAATCTGATTAATTTGCACACAAAAATATAGAAATTTGAACTATAAAGTTTTTTAAAACAAAATAAAAAACACTGAACTATTCTACATTGCACGTGATAAAATGCTATATTAATATTTTCTCTATCCAGTACTGTCTCCTTAAATCTATGCTTGCAAACAGGTGTGAAAACTGTTGCACTCCTTTGCACAAGAGATTTCTAACAGAGTAGCATGAAGCAAAACCGGGAGCAAATAAAGATTGTTGAACATACGGGACCACACTGGCGGATAATTGGATAATAAGATCATTAAATAGTGCTTTTTCCTCCGTACACGATCATAATTTTACCGGTAAACACTAGGACAAAGATAGAGCTAATTTAATAAGTTCCACTTGCCTTTTCCAGGGAAGCATGCCCTATTCATCAAAATGCTTTGCATCTGAAAGAATGGATTTCCCATGGTGGTAGCTGCTCAGATTACCCCTGCCAGCGAGATCCCCATTGTGAATCTGACAAGTGCATCACAGAGTGACTGCCCATCAACACTCATTCTCAAAGTGACCTCAAACCTCAGAAGTTATCTATTAAAGACTCCCGACGAGGAATTAGAAGACAAAGCATTGCTTCGTATTCACTGCAGGTTGGACATCCTCAACACACAAAAGGATAGAATTTTGTACAATACCAAACTCCAAAGGAAAGTCCCATGTATTCAAAATTTTTGGTATTCTTTGCTCGAGGGAATGTAACAGGGCCTAAACATTTTTATTTTCTAAGCTGCTCTCATTTGTACGAAAGGCAGAATTGTATTTAACCAGCAGAGAAAGTTGCGAATTAACAAATTAATTTCAAAATGCTTATATACATTTTGCAATGTGACTGTCTTGGTTTGATTGGCTTGGTTAGTCCATAAACCGGGCGACAAAATAGCGCTTGCGACAAAATAACAGCTCGCATTTCAGAGGTGTACACGTCCCCTCCTCGCAGCCGTACGCAATTTGTAAATGATGGAGTTCATTCACTAAACTCAGACTCATAGGAAATTAAAATCTGTATGGCAAAACTTGGGATAAAGTAGTTGATCTGGAACCATTCTCCAAGACTGCTACAATCAGTGTTTGGGAATTATAGCCCACATTTTTTATTCAGATTGTGTAATTTCGAATTTAGTGTATAACTCTAATATAACCCTGACAAGGTCCACTTCACCAGATATAAATTATAGAGGACACAATCGTTAAATACCCTGCATACATTGCACATACATTACCCAGGGCCTCATACGATAAATAACCTAAAATATAACAACAAGTACGATTTTTAAACAAAAAGATAAAATACAGAAGTACACATCAATAAAATGCGTTATTGAATAGCATAAAGACAAATAGAAATAAAATGGAATTTCAATTGCAGAATTTAAACACTAAGTAATTAAAAGAAACATACAATGCTGAAATAAAGAAAAATGAATAGAGATCTTCCTTGCATAAATGTAATAAAAACAAAGACAGTGTATTCAGGGCTATTTACTAACATGAGGTCAGAATAGTCGAACTGGAAATACTTCTGTCAGTTATGCTTTTCATTCAACTAGTCTGGCCTTAAATTTAAAATTCACTTTGTAGATAACAATAGACAGTAGATAACAATGATGATAGATTTCCAAAAATGCTAATTCCTAAACTGGATTATCTGAAATCCATAGAAGAAAAATATTAGGTGCAGAGGGTGTTTGGTGCACTATGTAGAGGATGCTAACGTGTTTTATGCCTGACAGGAAGTTGCTCGGGTCTCACAGGAAGTGTCAATGAAAACTTATCCAGTTCCTTGTCCCGTTCATACAATGTTGAGCAGAAAGTACATCTAAGACAAAATTAATCCATAAATCCCCAAAATCAATGGGGTACTATTCAAAATGGATGCCTTATAACACATGACATTACACACATAAATACCAAAAATATAATGTGATATCAATACTTGTAGTATAAATACTTAAAGTGATATACATCTCTAGATGCAATATGAATATAAAAAAATAGTTACAAAACAAAAAGTTAAAATAAAAAGTCTAACTGTACCAAAAAGTACTTTTGAGACAGGTGTATTAAACAGCAAGGAATTTTCAAATTCTAAGTCTAAATAGCAAAATCGGAAAACAATGCAAAGTTTGGTTATGATGTAAAATGTGTTTTTCTTTGTCAATTGTCCTTGTTTGGTTTCTACCAGAGTTACATGACAGACTGTCTGACAAAGCACCCAACTGTGGCTGATAATATACGGAGCAGGGTATTAATGAGGTGTTTATATCTTCTGGGTAATTCTCACTTAGAGCTGTTTGTGTGGTTTAACACTCTAAGTGCATTACAGGAAAAAAAAAAAAAGACTCGTATGATGTGTGGGTAAGCAACCCAAAATTCTCGGGATGGAATGTCTCTTACAAGGTTATTTACCAAAGTGAGAATTGTCGGCTATTCAAAGTGAATTTCAAACTTAAGGCCAAGGTAGCCAAACTTATAGCACGGCTTACTAAAAAAAATATTTCCAGTTCGGCTAGTTTGGTCTTAAATTTAAAATTCACTTTAAACTCACTGTGAATTTACGGCAACGCTCACTTTAGCTAATAACACAGTTAGTCTAGGTTTTAACATGTATCCCATGTCACGATCAGACCCCGAACAGGACAATGCGAAGCTCTGGAATAAAATCGTGTCGCTATGGATTGTGCATTGGGATGCAGTTTTAATGTCCCCTCCTATAGAATTCCTCTCTCCCCAGAAAGCAGCGAGAAATGCATTTCCTATCTTTTCAGAATGCATACAAAGCAGCAGGAGCAGGCTTCCTAGTCCATCACACCAGCCATTCTTATGTGGAAGGATGGAAACGGGAGAGTCACTGTGAAATGGGACATTCTGTATCCAACATGTTACCTTAGTAAACCTTCAATAACAATGGACCATGTGTATCATGGCAAAGCCAGTGCTATTCTGGGGTAAAGATAGAGAGGGCATTTTATTTGTTTCTGTGTCTATTACGCCTTATTTAGTACGTTGGCCTTTTTATAATAAACCACCATATTTTCTTGGACATTTATCAAGCAACGCTATTATTGGGAAGTACGTGAAAATCACCACAATTCTAGTTTTTATAGTTGCAAAAAAATATAAAAAAATTTTATTATTAAAATTTTTTTTCTAAATGCACGTTCCCCAAATCAAATGGCATCATACCGTACTTTCTATTAATTCAACATAATGTCTAAGCATACATTTCTGAAGAAATCTTCCTGAATGTTCCTTAGATATTTAGGCAGAAAAACAGCAAAGTTGGGCAAATAGAGAAAGATTTTAGATTAAACTTTAATAAAAAAAATTTATCTTCAATTTAGCTTTATTTTGACAGAAACATATCAATCCACATCTATTGCTAGTCTAATAAATAACCCTGTTAGTTAGTTAGTTATGTTTCATTTATGTTAATTTTGCTTTTAAAATGTTGTCATCTATTTGCCTCAGTCCTTTGTATAAGTGAACAAACACGTCATGGGCTATTTTTTGTTAAATATGCCATTCTTATTTACCTGGTTACATAGTTACATAGTTACAAAGGCTAAAAAAGAGACATGTGTCCATCAAGTTCAGCCTTTCTCATATCTGTTTTTACTGTTGATCCAAAAGAAGGCACAAAAATCTAGGAGCAAACGTGGAGCCCGGGCAGTGAGGCAGAGCATCGGAGGCCATTATGTAAAAAAAAATAATAATTAAAAAAAAAATAATAATTTAAAACAAAAATTAACCCCTACCCTCCCTCTCCCTCCCATGTACTTACTGATTTCCGCCATTCATCCGCCGGCGATCGGTCTTCTTCTTAGGGGGGATTGTCTGGGCCAAAAAATTTTTTACAAAAAAAAAAATATATATATATGTAATTTTATTCTAACTGTATTTTGATATTAATATATATATATTTATTTTAAAATACACTTAGAATGAAATTATATATACACTGCTCAAAAAAATAAAGGGAACACAAAAATAACACATCCTAGATCTGAATGAATTAAATCTTCTTCTGAAATACTTTGTTCTTTACATAGATGAATGTGCTGACAACAAAATCACACAAAAATGAAAAAATTAGAAATCAAAATTTTCAACCCATGCAGGTCTGGATTTGGAGTAACACTCAAAATAAAGTGGAAAAACACACTACAGGCTGATCCAACTTTGATATAATGTCCTTAAAACAAGTCAAAATGGGGGGCGGAGCCGAGCAAGCAAGCCGGCTGGTCGCATTTCGCATGGGCTCCGGCTCTCAGCGCTCAATAACGTTGCCAAATCGGGACACAGCGATGACAGAGGCAAGCAACCAAAACTATTGGACTCACATAATGCCGGTGCAACCAACGATACCCGTATCGAACCCCGACGTGCCCGGGAAACGCTACAGCTGGCTTGGGCCTACCGGAGGAGGTGAGGGGGAAGGACGGCCGCCTTCCCGCCCGACTCAAAGGCCCCCAAGCGTACGAAATTCGCTTCCCCCCCCCCCTATGGATCGGTGGGGGTCATCCCGGTCCCCGCCTGAAGGGAGACCCCACGCGCCGCACCAAACATTGGTTCCTGTCAGCCTTCCAAGCAACGCGGTGGTGAGGGCCCCCAAGATGGCGGCACTGCCAGCACCAAATATTCGAGACCAACGACGACCAGATCCAACCCCAAGCACCAATGACACTGCTGATGACCCCATCGATGTACTATTCGACCGCTTCTGGGCGAAATGGCTACCACGGTTACAAGCAGGGTCAGTTCCATCCACACCGTCCCCACAGGAGAAGGCATATGGCGGGAGGAAAATGGGGCCTCCACCTCAGGGCACAGAAGAATGGACAAAAGCGATGCTCCACAAAAGAGACCCTCCCGGGCTGGGAGCAACCAGGGGTAAACCCCGCAAGCGCCGACCACACCGGCGGAAAGGTACCACAACTCTCCGCCATTTCCCGACAGGGACGACCATGGGCCACTACGGATCCCAGGTCAGTGGCAAGAGGGCGCTAGCTCCAATACAGTCCCGGGGCAGAGGGGACCACCCATCACCACAACGCCTTATGACCCCCTACAAGTACCGGCACCCGGCCCAGATAAGAGGTTCAGGGGTCCGCCACGCCAGCACAATGCCGGGGCCACAACGGGAGAGGAACGAAACTGCTACTTCAAAGGGTCCCAAGGGCCGAGCTCACCTACCAAGCCTCTACCCAAACAGTGGAAATGAGGCAGACGATCCTAAACGGGACTGCGACATACCGCCAAGGGCTCCCCAGGATGCCGGGCAGCACCCAGAAGGGATTGGTTAAGCATGGGCAATGGCTCTGGACTGATCCCACGGCGATGCCTTGACCCACTCTGCCTGCGTGCCCTTGAGGTCTACCTACCCCGAACGGGCATGGGCTAAATGAGACTGACTTGCGGACACATAACCCTCTCTAAATCTACCCTTGCTTTTTATATTCTCAAGGTTTGAAAAGAATCGTTATGTACTTGTGAATGCTACATAGATCTGTATTATAATTATTAGTGTATTGAAAGATGTACAATGTTGCCTCATCTTAGAATACCAACACCTCTTTCCTAACATAACGCTTCTGAGGCAGCTAAGCCATTCTGCTAGATGCTATTCCACCCATAGCCTTCCACCATCAGCACTGTAATAGGCGATTATACTTTCATTCTGACTGACTAATTTGTTATGCAATTGTTCTTGCCTTTTCTTTTTCTTCTTCTTTTTTTTTTTTTTTCTTTTTCTTTTTAATCAATACACACTAGATGAGCAAAGTACCCAGCATTATAAACCTGCAACACCTTGGTCATACGCTAATTGTGATCCTCTCAACACACACGTGACCTAATCCTGCTCACAGCATGTCTTTGAAATGCTAATCGTTGTCTTAATGCTATACCACTTCAGCATGTAATATTAACTATAAAAATGTGCATGCATTATCATACCCCACTCTGTTTTCAAATGTTTATGAAAAAGCGTGAGGATTGCCTTTGGGGTACCTCATGCGTGATGTCATCTCGTATGCACGACTAAAATAAAGAATTAAAAAAAAAAAAAACAAGTCAAAATGAGGCTCAGTAGTGTGTGTGGCCTCTACATGACTGTATGACCTCCCTACAACGCCTGTGCATGCTCCTGATGAGGTTGCGGATGGTCTCCTGAGGGATCTCCTCCCAGACCTGGACTAAAGCATCTGCCAACTCCTGGACAATCTGTGGTGCAACGTGATGTTGCTGGATGGAGCGAGACATGATGTCCCAGATGTGCTCAATTGGATTCAGGTCTGGGGAACGGGCGGGCCAGCCCATAGCATCAATGCCTTCATCTTGCAGGAACTGCTGACACACTCCAGCCACATGAGGTCTAGCATTGTCTTGCATTAGGAGGAACCCAGGACCAACCGCACCAGCATATAGTCTCACGAGGGGTCTGAGGATCTCATCTCGGTACCTAATGGTAGTCAGGCTACCTCTGGCGAGCACATGGAGGGCTGCTTGGCCCCCTAAGAAATGCCACCCCACACCATTACTGACCCACTGCCAAACCGTTCATGCTGGAGGATGTTGCAGGCAGCAGAACGTTCTCCATGGCGTCTCCAGACTCTGTCACGTCTCTCAAATGTGCTCAGTGTGAACCTGCTTTCATCTGTGAAGAGCACAGGGTGCCAGTGGCGAATTTGTCAATCTTGGTGTTCTCTGGCAAATGCCAAATGTCCTGCACGGTGTTGGGCTGTAAGCACAACCCCTACCTGTGGACGTCGGGCCCTCCTACCACCCTCTGCAAAGCTACTGCCGCAGAGACATACTAGGAATGGCAGATGGATTACTTTAGGATCTGGTAGACTTAGAGTTGTGGATAAAAGGCATATTGCACAGTCTGTTGCTCTACTTAATTCATTTTCTGCACTTTCAGAGTGTAATGGTGTCATGG
Organism: Pelobates fuscus; assembly: GCF_036172605.1. Lineage (NCBI taxonomy): Eukaryota > Metazoa > Chordata > Amphibia > Anura > Pelobatidae > Pelobates > Pelobates fuscus. The sequence goes on from NC_086327.1 coordinate 29,256,617, forward strand.
AGACAGGCACTATGGGTAGTGGTGTTGTGGAGAGAGGCACTGAGGCCAGTGGTGTTGTGCAGAGAGGCACTGAGGCTAGTGGTGTTGTGCAGAGAGGCACTGAGGCTAGTGGTGTTGTGCAGAGAGGCACTGAGGGTAGTGGTGTTGTGCAGAGAGGCACTGAGGCTAGTGGTGTTGTGCAGAGAGGCACTGAGGCTAGTGGTGTTGTGCAGAGAGGCTTGAAGACTATGGTGAGGCCTAATAGAAAGCAGTTGTTGTTAGGGGATTCCATCATAAGAGGTGTGGAGATGGACAATGGTGATCTTGTGAGGTGTCTTCCCGGAGATACTGCTCACAGAGACAGGAGACGTATCTGTAATATTGTTAAGCAAGCAAAGCAGGAAGGGGAATTGGATGTACTTGTCCATTTAGGGATAAATGACTTGGCTTACAATGAGGTTTCAGAGGTTAAGGAAGTTTTTAGTGTTTTTGCCAATGATATACGGCAGGTTGCTTCCACACTGTCATTCTCTGAAGTTCTGCCTGTGCATAACACTCAGAATGACAGGCGGATGCGTATTAGGGACTTTAACTTGTGGCTTGGTGAATGCTGTCGGGAGCAAGGATTTGGCTTTATTTCTCATGGTAGCTCTGTTTGGAATGGAAATAAACTGTACAAAAAAGATGGTTTGCATCTTTCTCAAAAGGGAACAAATGTTGGCAACTGATAGTGTAGATTTTGTCGCTGTTACTGAGACATGGTATAATGAGAAAAATGACATAGCAATACCAGGGTACTCTTTATATAGAAAAGACAGCGAAGGCAAGAAAGGGGGAGGGGTGGTCCTGTATGTGAAGGATAGCATAAAATCTAGCCTAATAAAGGTTAGTGAGGCGAACATAGAGTCCGTTTGGGTAACGTTAAAATTTGGTAATCACACAGTAACTCGTGTAGGTGTGATTTATAGGCCCCCAGGACAAATTGAAGAGTTAGATAATCTACTAGTTGAAGAAATAGCTAAAATGACAATGAAGGGGGAAGTTATCATCACGGGTGACTTTAATCTTCCTGATGTGAATTGGAAAACAAAAATAGCTACTTGTGCCAAGAGCACACATATTCTAAACTCCCTACTAGGATTGTCTCTAAAACAAGTCGTTGAGGAGCCAACTCGTAAAGAGGCCATACTAGATTTAGTGTTAACAAATGGAGATTTGGTATCAGATATTACTGTAGGTGAAAGTTTAGCATCCACTGATCATCAGTCAGTTTGGTTTAATATAAGAACAGTGACTGAGTCACACCACACAAAAACAAAAGTTTTAGACTTTAGAAAAACAGACTTTTCTAAAATTAGAATATGTGTAAAGGAGTCATTATCAGACTGGATCAATTTAAATGGAGTCCAACAGAAATGGGATTATTTAAAAGTTGCACTACGGAAGGCAACAGAAAATTGCATTAGGCTTGTCAGTAAAAGCAAAAAATTCAAGAAACCACGGTGGTACTCCGCAGATGTGGCCAAAATAGTAAAAAACAAAAAGTTAGTATTTAGTAATTATAAAAAAACCCAGAGTGAGGAAGATAGAATGACCTATAAGATTAGGCAGAAAGAGGCTAAGCAAGTTATAAGAGCTTCCAAATCACACACAGAAGAGAAAATAGCACAGTCAGTAAAAAAGGGGGACAAAACTTTTTTTTAGATACATAAATGAGAAAATAAAAATAAAACAAGGATTAGTTAGATTAAAAACAAAAGAAGGAAGGTATGTAGATGAGGATAAAGGTCTAGCTGATTGCCTCAATGAATATTTGTGTTCAGTATGTACAGATGAAAATGAAGGAAAGGGACCTCAGTTAAGAAAATGGATAAATGAGTAATTTATTACACGAGTTTACAGAGGAAGAGGTTCTATTTCAACTGTCAAAAGTAAGGTCAAATAAGTCAATGGGACCTGATGGAATACACCCAAAGCTATTAAAAGAGCTTAGTAGTGTACTAGCAAAACCATTAACAGATTTATTTAGCCAATCATTGTTAACAGGAGTAGTCCCAGAAGATTGGAAGTTAGCAAATGTTGTGCCCATTCACAAGAAAGGTAATAGGGAGGAGTCGGGCAACTATAGGCCAGTAAGCCTTACTTCAGTAGTGGGGAAAGTGATGGAAACCATGTTAAAGGATAGGATTGTTGAACATCTAAAAACACATGGATTCAGAGACAACATGGGTTTACTTCAGGGAGATCATGCCAAACTAATCTTATGGATTTTTTTGATTGGGTAACTAAAATAATTGATCAGGGTGGTGCAGTAGACATTGCTTACCTAGATTTCAGTTTTTGACACTGTTGCACATAGAAGGCTTATTAATAAACTGCAATCATTTAGTTTGGATTCCAATATTGTTGAATGGGTAAGGCAGTGGCTGAGTGACAGGCAACCGAGGGTTGTAGTCAATGGAGTATATTCGAAGCTATGGCTTGTCACCAGTGGGGTACCTCAGGGATCTGTACTTGGACCCATTCTCTTTAATATTTTTGTTAGTGATATTGCAGAAGGTCTTGGTGGTAAGGTGTTTCTTTTTGCGGATGATACTAAGATATGTAACAGGGTTGATGTTCCAGGAGGGATAAGCCAAATGGCAAATGATTTAGGTAAACTAGAAAAATGGTCAGAGTTGTGGCAACTGACATTTAATGTGGATAAGTGCAAGATAATGCATCTTGGACGTAAAAACCCAAGGGCAGAGTACAGAATATTTGGTAGAGTCCTAACCTCAACATCTGAGGAAAGGAATTTAGGGGTGATTATTGTGGTGACTTAAAGGTAGGCAGACAATGTAATAGAGCAGCAGGAAATGCTAGCAGAATGCTTGGTTGTATAGGGAGAGGTATTAGCAGTAGAAAGAGGGAAGTGCTCATGCCATTGTACAGAACACTGGTGACACCTCACTTGGAGTACTGTACACAGTACTGGAGACCCTATCTTCAGAAGGATATTGATACCTTAGAGAGAGTTCAAAGAAGGGCTACTAAATGGTTCATGGATTGCAGGATAAAACCTACCAGGAAAGGTTAAAGGATCTTAACATGTATAGCTTGGAGGAAAGACGAGACAGGGGAGATATGATAGAAACATTTAAATACATAAAGGGAATCAACACAGTAAAGGAGGAGACTACATTTAAAAGAAGAAAAAATACCACAACAAGAGGACATAGTCTTAAATTAGAGGGACAAAGGTTTAAAAATAATATCAGGAAGTATTACTTTACTGAGAGGGTAGTTGATGCATGGAATAGCCTTCCAGCTGAAGTGGTAGAGGTTAACACAGTAAAGGAGTTTAAGAATGCATGGGATAGGCATAAGGCTATCCTAACTATAAGATAAGGCCAGGGACTAATGAAAGTATTTAGAAAATTGGGCAGACTAGATGGGCCGAATGGTTCTTATCTGCCGTCACATTCTATTTTTCTGTTTCTATGTTTCTCATGGAGTCTGTTTCTGACCGTTTGAGCAGACACATGCACATTTGTGGCCTGCTGGAGGCCATTTTGCAGGGCTCTGGCAGTGCTCCTCCTGTTCCTCCTTGCACAAAGGCTGAGGTAGCGGTAATGCTGCTGGGTTGTTGCCCTGCTACGGCCTCCTCCACGTCTCCTGATGTACTGGCCTATCTCCATGCTCTGGACACTACGCTGACAGACACAGCAAACCGTCTTGCCACAGCTCGCATTGATGTGCCATCCTGCATGAGCTGCACTACCTGAGCCACTTGTGTGGGTTGTAGACTCCGTCTCATGCTACCACTAGAGTGAAAGCACCGCCAGCATTCAAAAGTGACCAAAACATCAGCCAGGAAGCATAGGAACTGAGAAGTGGTCTGTGATCACCACCTGCAGAACCACTCCTTTATTGGGGGTGTCTTGCTGATTGCCTATAATCAGTGGTGGCTCTAGACTTTGTGAGGCCTTAGGCGAAACTCAAACATGAGGCCCCCACTAACACCTAAAGTTAAAAATAGGGGTTGCATTGTGTGTATAAGGTGTTGTTGTATTTAAGGACAAGCTTGCAGCGCTGGATACAGAGAGCTAGTGTCTGTATTCATTGTTCAGAGGCTTGCTGTGTTGCGGCTCCCTGTGCCGCTGCATTGTGATCTCTCTGACTGTAGTTATGGCATAATATGCAAACTAACTTAATTTGCAATAAACTAATTTAATTAGCAATTATGCCAATTGTTTATACACGACTGAGGGGTATGGTTACATAGCCTTGCAGTCGTGTACATATAAGTGCCGGTGTATGTATATATGACTGTATCTGACATTGTCTACCTATGTGTGACAGGGTTTGGGGTGAGTGTTGCACAGTTGGAGTAAAGTATTGTAAGGGTTTATGTAATAAAGTGGCAGGGTGGCAGGGTGAAGGGGGTGAGTGGGACAGACTGATAGAGGATGAGTGACAGGGTTGGGAGGTGAGTGTGACAGTGCAAGAGAAGGTGAGTCTGACAGGGTTGATGGGGGGTTAATGCGATAGGGTAGGTGTGGCAAAGCAAGGATTTTGGTATGGTTGCAGTGGGTGAGAGTCATCGGATTAGGAGTGGTTGTGAGTTTGGCTGGGTTTAGGGGCGACAGTGTGTGGGGACTGAAAGTGTTTGGGAATGGTGATAGTGTATGTGGTGACTGTGTATGTGAAGGGGGTGTCAGTGTGTGTGGTAATGATAGGGTATGGGTGGGGAATAACAAGGTGTGCGATGGAACACTGTGACAGCGTGTGTGTGGAAAGGCTGTTATTGGGTGGGTGTGGGGTGACAGGGTAGGGAAGCTGTGACATAGGGGAGCTGTGACAGGGTGGGGGGCTGTGAGAGGGGGGCTTTGACAGGGTAGAGGATAGTAGGGGGACTTTGATAGGGTAGGGGGTGGTAAGGGGGCTTTGACAGGGTAGGGAGTGGTGGGGGACTGTGACAGGGCAGGGAGCTGTGACGGGGCAGGGTTTGTGGGGAGGTGTGACAGGACAAGGGGTGGTGGGGGGGCTGGAGCAGGGGGTGGTGGGGCAGGTGGTGGTAGGGGGGCTGTGACAGGGTAATGAGGTGGAAGGAGGGCAAAGGTTGGTAGCGTGGCTGGGGCAGGGGGGCTATGATAGGGCAGGGGGTGGTAGGGGGCAGAGGGTGGTAGGGTGGCTGTGACAGGGGGTGGCAGGAGGGCAGTGACAGGGTACGGGGTGGTAGGGAGCAGAAGGTGGTAGGGTGGCTGTGACAGGGCAGGGGATGGTAGGGGGCATAGGATGGTAGGAGGGCAGAGGGTGGCTGAGCAGAGGGTGGTATGGTGGCTGGGGTAGAGGGTGGTAGGGTGGCTGGGGCAGAGGGTGGTAGGAGGACAGTGACAGGGTAGTGGGGTGGTAGGAGGGCAGAAGGTGGTAGCGTGGCTGTGGCTGGGGCAGAGGGTGGCTGGGGCAGAGGGTGGTAGGAGGACAGTGACAGGGTAGTGGGGTGGTAGGAGGGCAGAGGGTGGTAGGGTGGCTGTGGCAGAGGGTGGTAGCGTGGCTGTGGCAGAGGTGGTGGAGTGGCTGCAACAGAGGGTGGCTGGGGCAGAGGGTAGTAGGAGGAAAGTGACAGGGTAGTGGGGTGGTAGGAGGGCAGAGGGTGGCTGGGGCAGAGGGTGGTAGGGTGGCTGGGGCAGAGGGTGGTGGGGTGGCTGGGGCAGGGGTGGTAGAGTGGCTGTGGCAGAGGGTGGTGGGGTGGCTGGGGCAGAGGGTGGTGGGGTGGCTGGGGCAAAGGGTGGTGGGGTAGTAGGAGGGCAGAGGGTGGTAGGGTGGCTGTGGCAGAGGGTGGTAGCGTGGCTGTGGCAGAGGTGGTAGGGTGGCTGGGACAGAGGGTGGCTAGGGCAGAGGGTGGTAGGAGGACATTGACAGGGTAGTGGGGTGGTAGGAGGGCAGAGGGTGGCTGGGGCAGTAGGGTGGCTGTGGCAGAGGGTGGCTGGGGCAGTATGGTGATGGGGTGGCTGGGGCAGTAGGGTGGTGGGGTGTCTGGGGCAGATGGTGGTGGGGTGGCTGAGGCAGTATGGTGGCTGGGGCAGTAGGGTGGTGGGGTGGCTGTGGCAGTAGGGTAGTAGGGTGGCTGGGGCAGTAGGGTAGTAGGGTGGCTGGGGCAGTAGGGTGGTAGGGTGGCTGGGGCAGTGGGGTGGCTGGTGCAGAGGGTGGCTGGGGCAGTGGGGTGGCTGGTGCAGAGGGTGGTAGGGTGGCTGTGGCAGAGGGTGGTAGGGTGGCTGGGGCGGAGGGTGGTGGGGTGGCTGGGGCGGAGGGTGGTGGGGTGGCTGTGGCAGTAGGGTGGCTAGGGCAGTACGGTGGTGGGGTGGCAGAGGGTTGTGGGGTGGCTGGGGCAGATGGTGGTGGGGTGGCTGAGGCAGTAGGGTGGCTGGGGCAGGAGGGTGGTAGGGTGGCTGGGGCAGGAGGGTGGTGGGGTGGCTGGGGCAGTAGGGTGGCTGGGGCAATAGGGTGGTAGGGTGGCTGGGGCAAAGGGTGGTGGGGTGGCTGTGGCAGAGGGTGGTAGGGTGGCTGGGGCAGTAGGGTGGTGGGGTGGCTGTGGCAGAGGATGGTAGGGTGACTGGGGCAGTACGGTGGCTGGGGCAGTAGGGTGGTGGGTGGCTGTGGCAGAGGGTGGCTCGGACAGTAGGGTGGCTTTGGCAGTGGGGTGGTAGGGTGGCTGGGGCAGAGGGTGGTTGGGGCAGAGGGTGGTAGGGTGGCTGGGGCAGAGGGTGGCTGTGGTGGGGTGGCTGGGGCAGTAGGGTGGTGGGGTGTCTGTGGCAGATGGTGGTGGGGTGGCTGAGGCAGTAGGGTGGCTGGGGGGTGGTAGGGTGGCAGGGGCAGTAGGGTGGTGGGGTGGCTGGGGCAGTAGGGTGGTGGAGTGGCTGGGGCAGTAGGGTGGTGGGGTGGCTGGGGCAGTAGTGTGGTAGGGTGGCTGGGGCAGTAGGGTGGCTGGGGCAGTAGGGTGGTGGGGTGGCTGGGGCAGTATGGTGATGGGGTAGCTGTGGCAGAGGGTGGCTGGGGCAGTATGGTGATGGGGTGGCTGGGGCAGTAGGGTGGCTGGGGCAGTGGTGGGGTGGCTGGGGCAGTATGGTGATGGGTTGGCTGTGGCAGAGGGTGGTAGGAGGGCAGGGTGGCATAAGTACCTTAGGATTAATCTTTTCCCTGGTGGTCTAGTGGGCAGGCCAGGCAGTATCCCTGGTGGTCCGGTGGGCTCCCTTTACGGTCTGCAGCTCCGCCGGGTGCAGAGCTGCAGACCACGTGGTAAGTTTAGTCTTGCGATCTCAGCCAGTCAGAGCGTTGCCGTGGTAACCCGCGGCAACGCTCTGATTGGCTGAGATCGCGAGACCCACTCAGTCTGCAGCTCTGCACTCGGCGGAGCTGCAGACAGGCTGGCTCTCTCCCGGGCAGGCATAGGAGGGGCCTCGCACCCGGCGGCATTAAGGGCAAGCCGCCTGGGTCCCCTCCTGTGTGGGGTCCTCGGTCTCTGACCGAGGACCCGACCTGTCACACTGCCCTAAGGCCTCGCGCTGATGGGGGCCTCGCGGCCGCCTAAATTGCCTAATTAGAGAGCCGCCTCTGCCTATAATTTCCACCTGTTGTCTATCCCATTTGCACAACAGCATTTGAAATTGATTGTCACTCAGTGTTGCTTCCTAAGTGGAAAGTTTGATTTCACAGAAGTGTAATTGACTTGGAGTTACATTGTGTTGTTTAAGTGTCCCCTTTATTTTTTTGAGCAGTGTATATCTATGTATATCCCCTCAAGGACCACGGACGTACCTAGTATGACCGCGGCAAAAAGGAGCCCTGGACTTACCTGGACCGGTGATCCGTGGCGATCATGGTCGGAGGGGACTGCCGAAGACCCCAGCAGTCCCCCTGCAGCATGATCACATCGGATCGCCGCAATAGGAGTCTAGGAGCTGCCAGCAGGGGGGGGCTGTCTGAACTGTCAGACAGTCTCCAAGGCTGCTAAAAAGTAAAAAAAAATCAAAATAAATATATTATACATATATATATACCAATCTGGCAAACTGAATTGGGCAAGCCCTATATTGACCCTGAACCTATTCAAAACACCATAAAGCGTGTACATGGGGGGTATTGTTATACTCGGGAGACTTCGCTGATTACAAATATGAGTGTTTACAACAGTAAAACTTATCAAAACGAGGAAATCACCAGTAAAAGTGCAGTTTTTGTGTAAAAAAATGCAAAAAACAAATATGAACGCTAACTTTGGCAAGCGTTTGTGGCTAAGTGGCTATTACAAAAGGCTGGACATACCTTATTTTGAATACCCTGGGTTGTCTACTTTTACAAATGGTATGCCATGATGGGGTTAATTTTCATTCCTGGGCTGCTATATGGTCTCAAAGGCAACATAGGCCCAGCAAACCAATCTGGCAAATTTCAATGTGCAAACAAGGAAAAGGGGAAAGCCCTACATTTGACCCCTGTAAGTTTGCAAAAACCCATAAAACCTGTACATTGGGGGCACTGTTGTACTCAGGAGATGTTGCTGAACACATATTGGGGTGTTCTTTGTCAGTAACACATAACAGGAACTATGAATCCATGCCTAAAGTACAATGTTAGAGAAAAATAACACAAAAAAATGACTACCAGAATGTTTGACAAAAAATGGTGGTAGAATTAGTGCATGTAAAGTGTTAAAATACCACAATTTGAAATACCCTAGGGCAGTGATGGCGAACCTATGGCACGCGTGCCACAGGTGGCACGCCGGGCCCTTTCTGTGGGCACGCGGCCACAGGTCCGCCATCACTGCAGAGTAGGCACCTGCCTGCCCGAAACGGCAGGCGCCTACTCTGCTTCCGGTTCGGGAGGCAGGGGAGGGATCTGTGATGCTGATCCCTGTCCTCCCGCGCGATGCTGTGTGGAGCGTTGCCGAGCGTTACCATGGCAACGCTCCACACAGCATCGCGCGGGAAGACAGAGGGTTCAGCATCACAGATCCCTCCCCTGCCTCCCGAACCGGAAGCACTGCCTGCCACCACCGGACCACCAGGGATGGCTGTGTGTCCCCCCCCCCCACTTCATTAAAGGTAAGAAGGAGGGAGGGGGGGATACTGACACACAGCACCCCTACCCCCCCAGAAGTACCCTTACCCCCCCCAGCACCACCCCTATCTCCCCAGCACCACCCCTAGCCCCCACAGCACCACCCCAGAAGTACCCTTACCCCCCACAGCACCCCCCCACCCCTCCAGAAGTACCCTTACCCCCCCCAGCACCACCCCTATCTCCCCAGCACCACCCCTAGCCCCCACAGCACCACCCCAGAAGTACCCTTACCCCCCACAGCACCCCCCCACCCTCCAGAAGTACCCTTACCCCACAGCACCACCCCTATCTCCCCAGCACCACCCATACCCCCCCAGAAGTACCCTTACCCCCCACAGCACCACCCCTATCTCCCCCGCACCACCCCTACCCCCCACAGCACCCCCCCAGCAGCACCCTACCCCCCAGAAGTACCCTTACCCCCCACAGCACCACCCCTATCTCCCCAGACCACCCCTACCCCCCACAGCACCACCCCACCCCCCCAGCAGTACCCTTACCCCCACAGCACCACCCCTATCTCCCCAGCACCACCCCTACCCCCCACAGCACCACCCTACCCCCCCAGAAGTACCCCTACCACCCCAGCAGTACCCCTCCTCCCCACAACAGTACCCCTACCCCCCCAGCACCCCTACCCCCCCCAGCAGTACCCCTACCACCATCAGCAGTACCCCTACCACCCCCAGCAGCACCCTAACCCCCCAGAAGTACCCTTACCCCCCACAGCACCACCCCTACCACCCCCAGCAGCACCCTAACCCCCCAGAAGTACCCTTACCCCCCACAGCACCACCCCTATCTCCCCAGCACCACCCCTACCCCCCACAGCACCACCCCACCCCCCCAGCACCACCCTACCCCCCCAGAAGTACCCCTACCACCCCAGCAGTACCCCTACCATCCCAGCAGTACCCCTACCCCCCCAGCACCCCTACCCCCCCTCAGCAGTACCCCTACCCCCCCCCTCAGCAGTACCCCTACCCCCCCAGCAGTACCCCTACCACCCCCAGCAGTACTCCTACCCCCCCACACACAGTACCCCTACCCACACACAGCACCCCTACCCACACACAGCACCCCTATACCCCCCCAGCAGTACCCCTACCCCCCACGCAGTACCCCTACCCCCCACGCAGTACCCCTACCCCCCACGCAGTACCCCTACCCCCCACGCAGTACCCCTACCCCTCCACACAGTACCCCTACCCCTCCACACAGTACCCCTACCACCCCACACAGTACCCCTACCACCCCACACAGTACCCCTACCCCCCCACACAGTACCCCTACCCCCCACACAGTACCCCTACCCCTCAGCAGTACCCCTACTTCCCAGCAGTACCCCTACCCCCCACACACAGCACCCCTACCCCCTACAGCACCCCTACCCCCCACACACAGTATCCCTACCCCCCACAGCAGTACCCATACCCCGCCAGCAGTATCCCTACCCCCCAGCAGTACCCCTACCTCCCACACAGCACAGCACCCGTCTCACACACACATACAGCACCCCTACCCCACGCACAGCACCCGTCTCACACCCACACAGCACAGCACCCGTCTCACACACACATACAGCACCCCTACCCCACGCACAGCACCCCCCTCACACACACACACAGCACCCCCTCACACACACACACACACAGCACCCCCCCAAACACACACACACAGCACCCCCCCCAAACACACACACACACAGCACCCCCCCCAAACACACACACACAGCACCCCCCCAAACACACACACACAGCACCCCCCCAAACACACAGCACCCCCCCAAACACACAGCACCCCCCCAAACACACACACACAGCACCCCCCCCAAACACACACACACAGCACCCCCCCAAACACACACACAGCACCACCCCACACACACACAGCACCCCCCCCACACTTACACAGCACTTACACACCACACAGCACCCCCCCAAACACACAGCACGCACAGCACCCGTCTCACACACACACACAGCACCCCCCTCACACACAACACCCCTCACACACACACACAACACCCCTCACACACACACACAACACCCCTCACACACTTACACAGCACCCCTCATACACTTACACAGCACCCCTCATACACTTACACAGCACCCCTCATACACACACACAGCACCCCTCACACACACACACAGCACCCCTCACATACAACACCCCCCCACACACACACACACACACGCACCCCCCCCCCCCCCACACACGCAATTGCCGTGTTGGCACTTTAAGGAAAAAAAAGTTGGCATGTATTGCGGTTTGGGCACTCGGGCTCAAAAAGGTTCGCCATCACTGCCCTAGGGTGTCTACATTTCAAAAATATATGGTTTGATGGGGGTAAATTACATTGGCCGGATTCTAAATCGGACATGGGTGCATGATGACCAGCTGTGAAAATTCCAAGTTGGAAAACTGGAATGCACCCCTTCCAAATCAGACCTTTTAGCCCCCAGAGAACCCGACACACCTATACATGGGTGGTATCACTGTACTCAGGAGATGTTGCTGAACACATATTGGGGTGTTATTTGGCAGTAACCCTTAATGTTCTCCGTACATGTATTCTTAAATTGCTATGTGTGTCAACAAAATCACCAATTATTTTATTTATTTTTAATTTGGCATCGATTGGTGGTAAAATGGTTGCATGAAAAAGAGTCAAAATAGCCCAAGTTTAGGTTGTCTTCTTTTAAAAAATATATACATGTGAAGGGTTATTCAGGGATTCCTGACAGATATCAGTGTTACAATGTAACTTGGGTTAATTATGGGGAAACAAAATGGTTTTGAAATAGCAAAGTGCTACTTGTACTTATAGCCCCATAACTTGCAAAAAAAAAAGCTAAAAACATGTTACCATATTTCTAAAATCATGACAAAATTTAGAAACTATTTAGTACGGGTGTTTTTTGGCGGTTGAAGATGCGCAACAGATTTTGATCACCAATTATTATCCTTTTTTTTTTATTTGGCATAGATTGGTGGTAAAATGGTTGCATGAAAATAGTCAAAATACCCCAAGTTTAATACCTTAGGTAGTCTTCTTTTACAAAATATGTACATGTGAAGGGTTATTCAGGGATTCCTGACAGATATCAGTGTTACAATGTAACTTAGTTAATTTTTTTGGGGGAAAAAATGGTTTGGAAATAGCAAAGTGCTACTTGTGCTTATTGCCCTATAACTTTCCAATAAAAGCTAAGAACATGTTAACATTGGGCATTTCTAAACTCAGGACAAAAGTTTGAAACTATTTAGCATGGGTGTTTTTTGGTGGTTGTAGATGTGTAACAGATTTTGGGGGTCAAAGTTAGTTTTTTTTATATTTGTTCATCATATTTTACAATTCTTTTTATAGTAAATTCTATGATATGATGAAAATAATGGTATCTTTAGAAAGACCATTTAATGGCGAGAACAACGGTGTATAATATGTGTGGGTACAGTAAATGAGTAAGAGGAAAATTACAGCTAAACACAAACAACGCAGAAATGTAAAAAGAGCCCTGGTCCTTAACGGTAAGAAAATTAAAAAAAACGTCTGGTCACTAAGGGATTAAACATCTGTACAGATTCTGATAATACCACTTCTATTGGTTTGATTATTTTATCGTATAAGTGGGGACAATGTATAAATGTCCAATTTTTCCAAACTCAACATTTTACTCCACTCTTGCAAAAGAAAAAATAAAGTTTTCAAAACACGATTTCACACAGGGTTCATTGAAATGTGAGCTGTCACAAATTCAAAGTGAATTTAAAGTCAAATTCAACTTTCAAATTTTAGGCCACAATAGTCAAATTAGAGAAAAAAAAAGTCACTCTTTCCCTTTGGATATATTGGCACTGTTGCTGGAATACTCACCATAACCACTACACTATAATCTGAATGTCCCTGCTTTGATCAATGATGCTAAAAGGATTCTCTTTGCAGGAGACCCTGGAGAAAGGGCTGCATCCTAGTAGGGCCCAGTTAAGTTGTCAAACTGTTCTGGTACCAAAACTACTGCATTGGACTGTAGTAGTTATGGTGTTTAGAGCTCACCTCCCAACATTTCAAAGGAACAGAGAGGGACACTTTAATTTTAGGGGTGTGACCAGGGAAGGGCTGTTTTCTTTTTCTTATTTATTTATTATTTAGTTATTTTTGTATTTTATTAAGTTGTTCACATTTTGCAACTTTTCCATTTTACGTGGTAAAGAGTATACTTGGACATAACAATAACACAGATGGGTGCATACAGTGAATCTAGAGGTATAATCCCCTATCTAAATGCCTTGTGTTTGTTCACAGCAGTCCCAGAACTGTATGGTCAGGGGCTTGGCCTCCAAGACATGACTACGACTTTTTGGTACTGCTTCGCAGTGTAATTTTAAAGTCTCTTTTGGGGATGGCCCCTCGCTCAGCAGTTCTCTGTGTAGGTGCTGGGTCTTCTGCCCGCGGCTAAGGTAACAGGCCCAGTTATTTTTAAAAAATGGCTATGGGTTGTCTAGGGACATTAACAAGATTTTCTTGCCTCCCATGTCGGCTAAGAGGGATCCCTCCATACCCCAGCAGTACCTGATAGACGCGTCCTGTAGTCTCAATGCTATTGGTGCCAGCCTTCTCCTTTCTGCTAAGACAGAGAAAGGGACATCTGCGTAGATTGCCACTCTGCTACCTTCCCAGGGTATTGACCCCAGCTCCCTGGATCGTTGAATGATCTCTGATCGCGCGGACACGTCCCTGGTCACTGCTATGACATCTCTAGGTACCTTACTGGGTTCCGCAGCCAATTTCTGCACCCTGAACATCGAGGTGATCATTGGAGTGTCTAACTTGTGTTTCATGCCCATAGAGGTTACCATATTATGGACCCACATGTGGAGCCTCGTATTTTTGACCACCTCGTTAATGCCTCTGAGACCCAGGTTTCAGCGCCTGTGGCGGACCTTCTGCGTGGTCACTGCTCTACTTAGCTGCTGCACCTGAGAGGTAAGTGTCGTGAGGTTCTTGTTATTGGCTTGCGATTTCTTCTCCCTGGAGGCCACTCTTACTTCCAGCTCCTGGACTTTCTGGTGGACCGCACCTACTTCAGTCTGGACCACCCAGAGGTCTTCCTTCCATACCCTCCAGAGGTCCACCAGAAGACACTTTATGTCCCCTTTTGTAGAGGGTGACTCGTCCTCCTCTGACCCAGACTGTAGGAAAGCTGCTCCTGACCTAGGTGAGGGCAAAGCTTTCCCATCCTCCTGGGAGGCCTCTGACGCCTCTGTGTCGTACTGGGCCTCAGGCGCCATGTTGGACGGCTGGTGTTGCACCGGTCATTCAAAAGAAAGCCGTATATAATGGACTGTCTTGGCATTTCTAAGCGGTAGGGCTTCTTGTGTTTGCGCCCCATTGTCTCTGCTTGAGGGGGGTCTCTGTTCCGTGGCTGAAATCACTATTTTCCCTGGGCCTGTACGGAGCCCTGTGGAAAGACGTCTGTTTAGCACAGTTGGCAACTTTTTTTTTTTTTTTTTATGTGACTTATTAATAACAATTTATACAACTGCAATGTCATTTAGAGCAAGAACAATGTATCCTATTTCTAAACACCTTTATTGTAGTTTAAAAACTCTGTTATATACAAACGCACACAACAATATGGAGCTCCTAGAAAAGAGGGACGTTAGGATAGAAACGAGGATAGAAAAGAGCATATGCCCTGTACATCTTGATTTATGTAAGCCTGCAATGGAAGAGTTAACATCTCACAGTGAGACACGTTGCCATTCTTGCTCACGAAAAATACGGAGTCTTAATAAAAGCTATGCAAACTTATGCAAATCTAGGAGCCCTTAAACATTTGCATCAAAACAATCTCTCTGTAAGAACCATTTTAAACCAGTAAAACTATGATCTCATCCGCCCACTCATATATGTCAGTCTAGGCAGCGAAGTCTACCATGATGTTCAGACAGTATTTACATATGTAGTTCATAAACATCTGGATGTTCTAAAATTACAACTTCTGTGCGAAACATTATGGGAGTTGTACATATAGAACGTCGGGGGATCTACCTTTTGGGCATCCCTGTTCTAGAGAGACAGCTGGGCTCTAATGCCTCGTTTCCACTGAGCGGATCGGTTCGGTTCGGTACGGTACGGTTCGCTATTTTGGGTGTTTCCATTATGAAAGTGGTCCATATAAGCGAACCGTACCGATCCATTCAGGGTCCTGCTTCAGATGTAGGGCCATAGAAAATGGAACGGTTCGGTTAGGGCGGAGCTACTATACAATCCATTGATTGGTGGACAGGAAGAGCATTTTTTCTAAACCCTGCATGGCCCTGAAGGTCTGACTTGCAGTGGAAACGCTCACCAGAATGGGCTGGTCCATTCTAAACCTTCCAAACTGTACCGACCCGAACCGATCCGCTCAGTGGAAACGAGGCATTACTGCCTCTTCAGTTGCGTTTGACTAAAACTTTCTATTATGCGTTTACATACAAGACCTGTAACTGAAGTCAATTCATCTAGCAAATATTGCGATTCTCAGTCTGACGTCCCTTAAAGGGACACTCCACTGCTCAAATAAAAATAAATGATATAGAAAAAAATATATATAATTGCTTAGTAGATATACCCCAAATTAAAGCATGCATACATTTAAATATGCATTTTTTCATTGGGTACATGTTTAAAAACAGCTTGTAAAAGCAACAGATCTCTTATCTTGTGCCTTTACAAGCACTCACCTTCTGACACAGGACTTGTTCTCTACCTGAAAGCCAGGAGGGTGTAACCAAGTTAATTTATAAACGTGCCAAATTCTATGGAAATCTGCACTAATTGTAGAATGGAATAAAGAGGACACACTCTTCACACATAAAGCATTTCAGCCAGCTTAAGTGCATTTGGGTCTGGAGTGTCCCTTTAAACCAGAATTGTCATTAAACATGACCCAGACAGAACTAACGATGTAGTGTTGTGATTTATGAAATAACATTGTATTTATTCCCTTCTGGTTTAGTATTATACAATCACACTCTTACCTAAATATCACTGGCATCTCATTGGTACCAGCTGCGGAACTACACTGGCAGCGCCCACACGCTAGGGGTTCTATTGAGTGACATATACACTTAGGGCCACCCTATGGGTATTGATGAACAGAGGTTTAGTTGGGCACAGCAGCCCTTTTACAATGTAACCGGGCCCCTTTCACATTGGCAGCCTGGAACTTAGTGAGAGTCACTTTCTCCCAGCTACAAATAGAGCCACACGGAAGGCAGTGGAGGTGACACAGGAGTGGGAAAAACAAGGAGAGAGCAAGCTGCAGACCCACACTCCCATCAGCCTCAGTCAGCAGCTCCAAGCAAGCCACCCTCTGGCACATAAAACGTATGCTATTAGGAAGGTGGATGCAAATATAACAATTATGACATGTATGTGTTTATGCACCTATGTTTGTATCACTGTGTGTATCTATGTGTGTGTGTGTGTGTATCGCTGTGTCAGTCTGTGTATATGTCATTGTGCGTCAGTGTGTCATTGTGTGTATATGTCAGTGTGTGTATATCTGTGTGTCAATGTGTGTATGTGTAAGACTGTGTATCTAAGTATCAGGGTGTTTTTTGTGTAAGTGTGCATATCTGTTTGTCAGGGTGTTGGTATGTGTCACTGTGTGTACCTGTATTTCAGGGTGAGTGTAAATTACTGTGTTTTTTTTCAGTGCGTGCGTGTGTCTGTGTCAGTGTGTATCTGCTCTGGGCAAAATTATAAACGCAACACTTTTGTTTTTGCCCCCATTTTTCATGAGCTGAACTCAAAGATCTATGTCTAATCAGCATCTTTATATGCCACATCTGTGAGGTGGATGGATTATCTCGGCAAAGGAGAAGTGCTCACTAACACAGATTTAGTCAGATTTGTGAATAATATTTGAGAGAAATAGGCCTTTTGTGTACATAGAAAAAGTCTTAGATCTTTGAGTTCAGCTCATGAAAAATGGGGGCAAAAACAAAAGTGTTGCGTTTATAACTTTGTTCAGTATAAATGTGTGTGTATGTGTCAGTGTATTTATATGGGGATATCTGTTTAGTGCTGGAGGTTGCGTACCCCTGGTCTATGATATGGCTAGCTGGAGTTTGATTTATAAATGTTACCATACAAAGTCAGTAGCGTGCGCTGTTCTTGGCAATACCTCCGGAACAATACGCTACTAATTATTAATTGTTAATGGAATGCAGCCATAGCAAACTCGGGAGCACGACCAGCCAAGAACAAACATTGTGACAGCAGGATCCAGACTAAGCAAGTGCAGTATGTAATTATTTTTCCCCATTCATGAACATTTTGTGAACCTGCTGGAGACACATCTTGCTGAATAAGTGCACTTCGCAGCTGTGCATTGGGATCTTCAAGAGATGGCCAAAGACCAGTGGTATTTCCAGCTATTCTTGCCTCGGCTAAGCTAGGGTAACAGCATGAGGTATCAGTGGGATGAGGGTAACGGGGTGGGGCCACCAGAAAATTGGTTGGGCCCAAATGACTGTCAGGCCAGCCCACTGAGGTCAGGGCATACATGAAACACTGTTTCATTGTGGTCTGCAGGGTTTTAGTGCCCTGAGTGTAGGCCGGCAGGAACGGATCACCAACATTTGGATGGCTGGGAGGCATGTGTAAGCCTAAAAGTAGTTATTGTTCAAACTGTGCCTGTAGGCAGATATCTGTCCTGTCTACAAGTAAATCCAGCACTTGTGTTACAACCATGTGTCCAAAATGGCAGAATGTGAATTACCCTGATCAGAAGCATGCAAATAAAATCACTAAACTGAAATACTTATTGAAATAATGAAATATTACTGCCAAATACACGGTCTTCACAAAAGCAAACCAACACAAATTGCCCAGCTCGTACCGGGATCGTAGACAATACAAACACACTTTGTTATTTGCATGACACACAAGAACAAAAGAGCTCTCCTGTCACAGGTTTGCATGTCCACAAAAGGGACTTATGCTTGCGTTAAAATGAATGGGATTAAATATTTGTATTTATTGTTAAACTGGTTTGCACATAGCCCAAGATTCTTTCCTATTCTCTAATCATGTCTTAGTTTTGTGGTAAAAGTAAGAAGAAGAAAAAAGTATAACAAAACCAGATTTACATTTTAGATTTAACAAGTGTATGTTTTCCTGGTAGGGGTTGTCTTTTATTTAAATGCAGATTGTGTAAGAATATAGGCCAATGGTTAACTACAGGGCCGGATTAACAAAGGGGCTAACGGAGCTGAAGCTCTAGCCTTATGCCTGTGAAATAGACCCATTGATTAAAAAATAAATACATATATTTTGTTAATTTATTTATTTTACTAGTACTCTTTGCATGCTCTTGCTTTGTGCAGAGAGAATTAAGTAACTTGTGTGGACTGGCTGACTATAAATAAGTAAATTAGTTAAGATAAAGTTGACTTTGCATACTGTGTAAACGCTCTTGCTAAATTTGGTCTCTCTATCACTGGGGCATGTCCCCTTTCTTCTATACTCAATACATCCACCTTTTTCTCTGTCTCAGACTGCACAACAGGAGCTTCTGTCTGCTAGTAGGAAGGTAAGGAGAGGACTAGTGAATGCTGGGGTACACCAGTGAATTTTTCCCAGAAAGCGTAGAGCAGGCACATCATTAGACGCGATCACGCCAAGCTCAGGGCGCTGAAACCAGCTTAGTTAGCTGGTCTGCATGAGCGTCAGGCTGACCTACCAGATTTCATGCAGACTTACACCCCTCTCCGCCTGGGTCCACCCGTTTAGACGATGTCAGTGACAGGATTCACATCAGTGGCCCACCTCCTTTTATCCCGGGGATTATGGATTTAGTTGGTAGATGAAAGCGAGAGATTAGCATAGGGTATGTCAATTCTTATGAATGCATCCTGCGTTTTCTGCGGAATAGACACTTGTTAGCTAAGAAACATGGAAGATGGTGTCCACATCAGCAAGAATGTCCGAGGTCAGATTCTACCTTTGGCAATCTAGCGTAAAGCCCGAATAGATGGAGTCCTGAAATGGAGATCAGCAGCAAAGGTTGGAAAGATGCTACAATGTATTCATAAAATCTGTGAGGGAACCGGTTTCCGTTAAAAAGACTTTAATAGTGAAAGAATTTCCCTGTTGATGGGAAAATGACGCGATGCAAGTAATTACAATGGGTTAAAAATAACTTCTTTGAACCCAGATGGAAATTTCCAATGATATCTAAAGACTAAGGTTCATCAAACATTACCTACCATATCAATTACCAAATTAAAAACCAAAATGGGCATTCGGGAGTCAATATTTCTTAAAGGGACACTATAGGCACCCAGACCACTTCAGCTCATTGAAGTGGTGTGGGTGCAGTGTCCCTGTCCCACCTAGTCCTGCAATGTAAAACATTGCATTTTTTAAAGAAACTGCAATAATTACATTGCAGCACTAAGACCGCATCTAGTGGCTGTCAATCAGACAGAAACAAGAGGTGCTCCAGGTGCTAATGGACTTTTGTTCGACTAACTGATGCTGGACCTTCTCACGCTCTGTATGAGGACATCCAGTGTCAGTGAAATCTCCATAGGAAAGTATTGAATGTGCTTGCTGAGCTCGCCTTGCATGTGCATTAGGCTTTACCCTGTTGGATGACGTCAGAGGAAGCAGGTGCTGGAAACGGATAAGTTTAGCTGCTGGGTGGAGTGCGAGGGAGGGGGAGGACCAGAGGGCTCTATAGTGTAAGGAGTACAGATTAGTATTCCTAACACTATAGAATCCATTTTAACTTTTGAAGCAATATTGGAAATGTTAGGAGTTTTTTAATTTGCCTTTACATTCAAACACAACAGGATGGATTTCAGGTGAACTTTATGGTACCAGGATTTGTGGGGTATTGACTACAGAATTACACATTTTGGCAAAAATAGTTGAGCTGGAAAAATAGCTTTAAAGGGACATTCCAGATCCCTAAAGCAGTTCAACTTGCTGAAGTGCTTGATGTGTAAAAAGTGTGTCCGCTTTTTTATATTACAAAAAGTGTTGATTTCAATGGAAATTGGCACTTTTAATAAATTTGCTTTGTTACACCCTCCTGGCTATCAATCAGACAGCTGGCCATGCTACTTCCTGGTTTATTTAGTGGAGCTAAACCCAAGAAGTAGCAATTGCTCAGAGCACCTGCTTTGCAAAGACTTCTCACTGAGCTGCATTGGGAAGTCTGTGATTGGACAGCCGGAAAAAGTCTGGGCTGGGTTAGAAGGGGAGGGCTTGCAAAGGCAACAGACAAAGGCAGCAGGTTTGTCAAGCTGTTTTTAGCTATACCCCCAATGATGAATGCATAATTAAATGCATAAATGTTTTCATTGTGGGTATATCTACTAAATAGCGATTTCTATTTTTATTTGGGTAGAAGAGTGTCACTTTAGTGGTCTGAATTGTCTGGAATTCTAAATAAATGTAAATTTTTCGGCTAAAAGAGGCGAACTTAAAAAACATATCCTGGATATCCTGGTTACCACGGGCTTAAGGAACTTCAGTGTCTGCCTTGGCCAACAAACTTAAAGGAACACTATAGGGTCAGGAACACAAGTAAGTATTCCTGACCCTAAAGTGTTAAACTACCATCTAGCCCCCCTGCCCCCTTTCCTCCCGAATTATAGCAAAATCTTACTTTTATTCCAGTCTGCGCTTCCCTCCTGCCGGTCACTTAACCCCTTAAGGACACATGACATGTCTGACACGTCACGATTCCCTTTTATTCCAGAAGTGTGGTCCTTAAGGGGTTAAACCCGGCCGCCCTCCACACAGCAGTGCTGTGCCGCCTGAGGCTTGCCAAAGCGCTCAGGCGGCGCAGCATGAGGAGCCACCGCGGGGACTCTGGGCACAGGGATCCGGCGCCCCCTGCTAAGGTGCGCCCTAGGCGGCTGCCTAGGTCGCCTTACAGGTGGCGCCGGCCCTGTCTCTAGCAGCTATCTGAGGAGTGGCCAGTGAAGTTATCACTAGGCTGTAATGTAAACACTGCATTTTCTCTGAAAAGACCGTGTTTACAGCAAAAAGCCTGAAGGTAATGATTCTACTCACCAGAACAAATTCAATAAGCTGTAGTTGTTCTGGTGACTATAGTGTCCCTTTAACAATAATTCCATCTTGAGGTAAGTACTGAATTGTTGAAACTACTGCATAGATTACATTTTATACTTACCTGATTTGCTTTCCGTTTGGCTGTGAGACGTACATGCCTGCGTGCTTCCACAATGCCGTTTCTGTCATTTTCATTTCTACCGACTTAATAATTTTGAAATGTTTTTGTAAATTAAGAAACTCGGACATCACGAGTAAGTGGTGAATCATTTTGGCAAGCACTGGAAATACGTTCTAAGTGTACATTCCTGGAATGGAATTTGTTTTCTAATCTATTATGATGACTTTACCCCCCTTGGCCAGGTGTTTAGTCTTTCTAATTCAACAGTCCAAAAAATAAATCCCAGCTCCTTCCTGAGGTAAATCAATGGTATAAAAGCCAAACAGACACAAGGAGGGATGAAGAACAAGACATGCGGTAGGTTCAATGCGGAAAAGTTTGATTTAAAAAGAAATCTGTTCCCTCCCCATATAGGTTTAAAGAGAAAGAACAGTGCAAAAGCCACTAGGGATTTTATTCCCAAAAGAGATGTCTGAGGATATATTGGATATCTGCAGTAGTTCTCATATTGAGCTATTTACTCAGATCAGGACTCTATATATCTTGAAAGATTTTTGTGGACTATTTTTTCGTAAAATATGCAATTTCCTGGTCCATTCTTTACAAGTCCTATTTTAGTGAAATACCCTGAGGAAGTGTATATTGCTGTATTGAATCCCAAACCTATTGAATATATCATCTTACCTCGTTTACCATTGACTTATGTAGGCAGAAATAGTGCCATCTAGTGGAAATCTTGTAACATGCATGTCATGTTTAGAAAAAAAAAAGATGATGGGGTTTGATTCTGCAAAATTAAAGGGACATTCTCTCTCATTGAAGTGGTTATAGTGGCTGGAGTCCCTCCATTCAATGTTATAGAAACATAGAATGTGACGGCAGATAAGAACCATTCGCCCCATCTAGTCTGCCCAATTTTCTAAATAAGTTTTGCCTATCCCACGCATGCTTAAACTTCTTTACTGTGTTAACCTTTACCACTTCAGCTGGAAGGCTATTACATGCATCCACTATATCATTTGCAAGCAGTTTAACACTGAATGAGAGTCCCTTTCTTCTCCTAGCTGAGTTCCCGATGGAGGTGCAGCTAAGGCAGAGATTACACACTTCCTTGTACCCATACCAATTTGTACCAGCAATGGGCACTGTGAAAGGGTGGACGCAGCCAGCTGACACCCTCAACTAATCACAGCTGCCCATTGCCGCTCAGGCTAATGCCTACTCGATAGCCCAAACAGCAAAGAGGGGATGGGCTGCTGGGGACTCTTGCTTAGCATTAAAAATGGTTTAGTGCTGAATGTTAGGACAGTGTCTGGAGACTAAAGACACTATAACCACTTTAATGACAGTGCACCCCTTTAATAACAGACTGAATATTTCGGTAATTAACAAAAGATCAATGATGCTCATGTGCAAAGCACGGCCACAAAACAAGAAAACAAGCTGACTTGAAGCCTTGTTCATTCTTAGTTTCAATACATCTCCTATGCTACTTTTACACTTACGATGAATCTAAGTGATTCTGTATAAATTACACTCTTGTCCGTACATGGAGTGAGCTCACACTCTTACATTTATTCTATAAGGCTTACTTGTGGGCCTTTCGTTGCTATGTAGAAACTTGTTGTGCCATAGTATGCAGAGAACGATTAAAGGGACACTATAGTCACCTGAACAACTTTAGCTTAATGAAGCAGTTTTGGTGTATAGAACATGCCCCTGCAGCCTCACTGCTCAATCCTCTGCCATTTAGGAGTTAAATCCCTTTGTTTATGAACCCTAGTCACACCTCCCTGCATGTGACTTGCACAGCCTTCCATAAACACTTCCTGTAAAGAGAGCCCTATTTAGGCTTTCTTTATTGCAAGTTCTGTTTAATTAAGATTTTCTTATCCCCTGCTATGTTAATAGCTTGCTAGACCCTGCAAGAGCCTCCTGTATGTAATTAAAGTTCAATTTAGAGATTGAGATACAATTATTTAAAGTAAATTACATCTGTTTTTTCATGCAGGCTCTGTCAATCATAGCCAGGGGAGGTGTGGCTAGGGCTGCATAAACAGAAACAAAGTGATTTAACTCCTAAATGACAGTGAATTGAGCAGTGAAATTGCAGGGGAATGATCTATACACTAAAACTGCTTTATTTAGCTAAAGTAATTCAGGTGACTATAGTGTTCCTTTAAGATCTGACAGAACTCCCAGTAAACTCCTTAGGGGCCCTACATTCACCCATTCCAAGTCAAGAGCACAGACATTGTACACAATATTCTTCATGTAATAAGAATTTATTGTAACTGCATTTGGATGTAAAACAGAATAAAATGTCTAGTTTGGTGTTTCGGCTGTATTTCTGTAAATGGAGTGTTAGCACCAATCGGCATTTATTGAAAGCATTCTTTATTAGAGTGTAGTTATAATTAGCATTCAGAATACACATGCCATCTACAATCTTTGCCTGCAGGGGATATTTATGGCTGTGCAAGAAATTCCTAATATTCTGTTATTAGTACAGATGGCATACAGCTGTGAATTAGACATAAAGTATTCAAAAATTGGGCAGACTAGATGGGCCGAATGGTTCTTATCTGCCGTCACATTCTATGTTTCTATATTTTCTGAAGAGTGTGTGGGTTTGCAACCTGTTTTTGTTATTGATTTTTGTCTTTTTACAGCTGATAAACAAGCCCCAAATTCTTAAAGGGTAACTCAAAGCACCACGATCAGGTTAGTGATTTGAAGTGAGAATTACCATTTAAGTCCAAAAGTTGCCAAACTGTAAGCATAGCTGACTTGGACAATTTTACATGTTTAGCTTTTCTGACCTTTAATTTCAAAGTCAGTTTACATTCCTAATTAATCTCACTTTAGTGCATATCCATGTAAATGTGTCTCTCTTTCTGTTCCTGTATATCCTTAATCAAGTCCGTCTGTACCCTTATGCCTGTGAGAGTACGGTTTCTACGTTTGAAGGACAGGATCTGGGAAGATATCAGTCAGGATTGTTAAGCAGTCACAGATAATCTAAAAGAGGATGGAGTCAGGGGAAAAGGTACAGTTTTGTTTTGCTCTTGGTAAGATATGAATATTCATTGATGTTATTCTCCAACAATAAATATCAGAAAATTGGGATCATTTGAAATTGTGCACTGTGATATTCCATATGTATTAAGCATGACTGATTGATCACTATTGAGCAGATTAAACTATTATAGATACTTAAGATGGCACTTGTCTTAAACTGTGTTGCACTAAGAAATACAACTAAGAAAAACAAGATGACAGCATAGAATGTTCTAGAACATGTCTGGCCAATATCCAAAGTGGCCTATGGGCTTGAAAGTGGGATTTAATGTTTAGAAAGACTGAGTATAGGGACATAGCTTCAGAGAAAAGGGTACCACATGTGTTTGGCATGAGCCTTGGGTGGTCATGTCTGGCCTGATCAACCATAAAGATTACTTAATGCGCATGACATCTACATGCTGGGCTGCACTGATAAGAAAACTTGGAAAAGTAAAGACTATCCATCTCATTGGTAAAAAGACGGAGAAACTTGGCACTCCCTTGGAGAACTGGCTACCTGTAATACGGACGCGTGTTGCTGGTCTTTGCTGTTCCCAGTAGAGAGGGTCCCTCCAAGTCTGACTGCCGGAGTCCCCCCAGTCGTGTGCAGCAGAGTGACAACTAAGCCCCTCTAATGGTGATGTATACTAGATACTAAGCTGTTTGATGTGAATGCATGCAATAACTTAAATGAGAGTGCACCTAAAATTGTATTAGGTCCCTTTATGGACAATAAAGTGTGATGTGAATTCTTATATTCAACTTGGTCTCTGTGTGATTTCTCTTTTCTATAGTTCAAGATACTCATCCCGAACTGGGCTGTGTGCCCGCCAATATCGCTTTAATCCTTATTAGGGATTGATTATTACTTTTTGGATGTTGGCGCTTCATGAATGTAATGATTAGGCACAACACACACCTACATATTTTTAAACAAAACCACTAGAGTCAGTCATTTAAATAATACAATAATAATTTATTGGTGTTTAGTTTTGTACAATTCCACCATCACCATTAAAATCCGCCCTAAAAAACCATGAGGAATAAGATGAGTCTACTGTGCCAATTCAATGGTCAAGGGGACATCATGGACTCTTACTGTAGAAGCAGAAGTCAATGCTGTAACAGGATTAAAATCCTCTGTCTTGTAAACTCTAGTGTACAAGATCTTCTGCTGTTATGTGCTTACACTTATTTTGTCAAAATGACTTGTGAATTTTGTCTTGTCTCAGGTCTATGTAGCGGTTTGATAAAAACTGTGTGTCACCCGGGTGCCCATGCCCTAAGACCAGGGTTCGACAAAATCTGGCCCTCCAGATGTTCCTTAACTACAACCTAGATTATTATCTGGCTATTTCATTCAAAGAATCATGGAATTTGTAGTTAAGCAACATCTGGTGGACCTCAGTTTGTATAACCCCTGCACTAGACCATAGCTTGAGTATTAGAAATGTTAATTTTAGTCACCAAACCAGCTATATTTCCAGTTTACCGGCAATCCTTGTACTATTCACAAGATGAGAGAATAGTTTATTTTCCATCTCAACTACGTGCATTTAAGTGGACAATCTTTTATCAGTATTGGCCAAACTTTTGTATGGCCCAGTAACAGATCTACCAACTGACTCACCCTTCTGTAAAGCCAACACTCAGTAAGCCCCTATGTCTCTAATTGCATTCAATAAACTCCAATTTTTGGGGAGCGCACTCCAAACTGCAAAATATAGGCAACATTTGCTGAATTGGAAAAAAATAAATCTTTCAACAAAGATATAGCGAAAGTTTAGCTCGTGTAGTTTCAGTTTTGCAATTTAGTTTTCTATTGAATTATTTAACAGTTTTTAGATTGGGTTATAGACAGAGGGGCAGGGATGTTTTTACCACAAGGCAAACAAGGCATTTGCCTAGGGTGGCACTTTCGGGGGGGGAGGGGAGGGGGGAAGTGCCAAAAAATGCCACTCCAAGTTCCCAGACAAATGCCTTGTTTGCCTCGTGTTCTGGGGCTGTCCACCTTACTGTGAGTAAGTGAGTGAGTGTAGCTGTCAGTGTGTGTCTGTGAGTGAGAATGGGAGTGCCTGTGAGTGTGTGTATGTCATTTTATGTGTATCTGAGAGAGTGTGCCTATCAGTGAGTGGGTGTGTCAGTGTGTGGGTGTGTCAGTGAAAGTGTGTGTTGGTTAAACAGTGTGTGCCAATGACAGTATGTGTGTGCCAATGAATGTGTATCGGTCAGTGAGTGTATCAATGAGGGCATGTGTCTGTCAGTCAAAAAAATGGCCTTTACACGAATTGGGGGGGCAAATTTAGATTTTGGGGGTGCCCAAATTTAGTCATGCCTAGGGCAGCACAAATCCAAAATACACCACTGCAGAGGGGTATATAATTAGACATACTGAAAGAAAAATTAGCAAAGAACCTTTGCTTCCCCCCCCAGTCCTGACTGCAGGGAACTTGTTTAAATCAATGAACCCTGATGTTTATTCACCCCACTATAAACTGTCTGGAATTAAAAGAGAATTCACATTTTTGGCAATCAGAAAACAGAAAACAATGTGGAGACTTTTTAGGACTTTTCCCTCACAATTCCCATTTTAGTCCATTGGCCCCTTGGAAAATGTGACTCTGAATTAGCTCATGCAAAATATTTTAACAGCACAGGAGAAAACCAAAATTAAAATAGTAATTACAAACCTTCATCATTCTCAGTAATTTTGTTTTTATTTTAATTGGAGAAATCTTTAAAGCCGATTAAAAAGTGATAGTATCCGCATTTTTCTTTTTAACTTAGCTCTGATTCGCTAAAAGGAAATGGTAATAGAACCTCTTAACACAGGAAGACACAAAACATAAATACACCGGCACACAATTGCAATCAGTGCAAACCTGAATTAGAAATCATCATCGCATGACAATTATGACTATTATGAGTGCCTTGCTCATCCTTCTGACACTCAAACAGGGTTGCAAACTAAATTGTGGATTGCCAGAATTTCAAAAAGTCAATTCAAATAAAATTTACAAATTTAGGACAAAAATCGGCTGAACTGGAGTTATGTATTCAGCTTGGCGCTATTCGCCCAGAATTCGTTTCTGATAATTCACCCTTTATTGAACAACCATGAGAGCGTTACATATTTACTAAAGGTCAACTCATCTTTAGTTCTTCAACATCAGATCAGCAGATTTTTTGGGATGAAAAGTATACAGTGCTAATCACTAAAGTATGAGTCTCATGGTGATTTTACAATTTATGTAAAAGTGGCTGAAATGGAAAACTTCTCTAAATCAGCTGTGCTTTCAGTGTCGCTACACTTCACTTTGAAGTCTCACGTTAGTGATTAGACCTGTTGGTAATGACAAAACCATTTGAAAGGGAAAAAAACAAAAAAAACACAATGATACATTGCAACCTGCTACCTGTACAAAAAGCAGTAGAACCTTTGGAGTCCTTTGGTTGTTCGTTCTATAAAGATATTTGTTTTTAAATTACAGTCACTTGATATATGTTCAAAGAAGGTTGTGTTCTATAGATATTCAAAATGTGTTTTCACCAAATATAGGAAAATGGCAGTATAATAGATTGATTAACAGTCAAGATCATTCACAGTAACTCAATATTAAATAGAAGAGGCGGCATTAGAAATAGTTTTTGGTCAGGGACATTTAGAATTTTTGAGAGGCTTCATCAATAAAACATCCAATAATTTATGATAGGGGGAGTGAAGCTGGTACCTAATATTGGAGGTTAACTCAAGCAATTGTTTATCTATATGACCTTCATAATTCTCTGCTGGCCCATGACTGAATGTGTAGGACAATAGTTTGTCAGACACCACAGGTGGGTCATTTCTGGTGTAACTTCTTCTTCACATGTCTATATTTTTTCCTGTCTCTCTAATGACAGACCCTTTACTACGTTTGGTGCCTTAAATGTAGGGGAACTACACTTGAATAACACTGTATCCGTCTTATGAATAATGTTATAAAAACATTACTGGCTGTAATGCACAGCAGTCACAGAGGGTAACAAGGAAACATCCATCGCTCTATCTGTATTATAATTCTCTATTAATGGAACTCTTAGAAGTCAGTGAAACAGCTTCAATATACACATGAAGGTGGTCAACAATTTTTTATGGACAAGAGAGGTGAACTGGATGTCCATGGTCAATGTGATGCTGAGCCGTATACAAGAAATTTAGGACCTTCTTAAAAATAGGGGGAAAAACTAACGTCATGTCATAATGACAAGACATATTTAAGCGATTTGCATTTTTTATTAGTATGCTCTCAGAAATGGAGAATAAATTGTGTGCATTAACAGCAGCGAAGGACTTCTTCATTCTTCATCACTTGGTGAGAAGGCTCCCTACATAGAAAAAGACATCTATCTAAGCAGTGCAGCAAGCACTCAACAGCAAGTCTTTCAAAGACATGTGATCTCTCAAACTGATAAAAAAAACATTCAAGGTCTTCTCTGCCTGGGAGAGTCCCCAGAAGGAGCCTGTAACACTGCGAGTGTCATTTTGACTGCTCTATAGCTGAGGTCTCTGAGATACATCTACAGTAATCTAGATTTAAAATTCCTTATGTGTAGTGGTGTCTGTATAACGGTTTCTTGTACTCTCCCTCTCCGGCTTGGTTTGTGCTTGGCTCGGCTTCTGGATTATTTGCCCAACGCCTGAGATGTCCTAGTCTGAGTCAGAGTCCAAGTCAGATGACTCTTGTTGCTGTAGCATCTTCTGGGCAGCCTCATCTAGTGGCTTCAACCTTCCATCAGACGTTACTCCCATTGGTTGGATGATTTGTTCCCTGCATCAATAAAATAACGACATATACACTGCAGGTTTTTAAAAAAAACAATAAAAAGCCAATTTGTGAATGTTAAACGGTTAGCAAGGATGCTGTCTTCCAATGGGTAGAAAACCACAGATCAAGCTATGATTGGCTTCCATAGTATGGAAATGTCTCACCTCGATAATTTGTCAAACATGCTGACCAGCTTCATAGCTTCATATTCTTTCTGCTCTTCAGTCATTCCATCCATAGGGTTCGGCAGTTTTTCTTCAACGCGTCCGGTCACAGGATTAATACTGCAGAAAGTATTATAGAAGATTAAAATATTTTGTATGTCAGCTACGGAGAGTACATACGAAACGTAGATAAAAACCTTATGAAACGCTTATCTACAACACTTTTGGAAATTATTTAAACTACACTATATCATGGGAGAGGAAATAAAAAAAAAAACTGGAAAAAAATAAAATAAAAACAGGGTGAAAGACAATACTTAAAAATGGACAACAGCTCAAGTAGCTTGCCCTTCGGTGACATACAGCAACCCCAGATTATCGTTTTGACCTGGTTAGGCCTCATCAGTGAGTTATAGCAGATACCCCTCAAGGCACTGTGAGCAAGGTCTGAAAAAACAGATGCAAGAGAATACTGAGAAAGGACAACACCTCAAATAAATTCGTTGGACCCCTGCTCAGATCTCGAGCTAGTTTTAGCTTATCTTGTGCCATTACAAAGAGGACCTTGGCTGTTTGCATATCAGACTTATCCCACCAAAAAGGTCAATCCAGAAATGAAATGCAGGCCGGCTTTCTCTGCAAAAGAGAATGCATACTTCCTACTTTAACGTTCGGTGGAGGAGGAATAATGATCAGAGGGTGTAACAAAGACATTTTAGGAAATTGGGTGCTTCACATTTTCTGGTAACAGTTTGGGAAAGGCACCTTTCCTTTCCAACGTGACTGTGCCCCTGTCCACAAAGCAAGGTCCATGAGGATATGGTTTGAGGAGTTTAATGTAAATAAACTTGAATTGCCTGCACAGAGCTCTAACCTCAACTCCACTGGAAAAAAAAAAAAAAAGTATGACTTGGAACACCGATTCTGAGCGAGGCTTTCTTGTCCAGCATCAATGGATGACCTCACAAATGCTCTATAAGATGACTGGACACAAATTCTCAGAATAGTGGTAGCGGTTATACCTGCAATTGGGGGCTAACCCCCTTATTAATGAACATAGTTTAGGAATGGGATTTCCAGAAAGCTCACATAGGTGTGAACATACTTTTGGCTTTAACCCCTTAAGGACACATGACATGTGTGACATGTCATGATTCCCTTTTATTCCAGAAGTTTGGTCCTTAAGGGGTTAAAGTGCATATTAAAATAGATAAAGAGTAAATCCGCAGTGGATGAGACATGAAAAATGGTACTTGTAAAAATAATTGATTCACAGCATGTTTATTTCCAAACATGGCAAACAATTACACAACTAAGATAGTCAAAGAAACTACCGGTATGTTGAAATGAAATTTCACCTGATCTTTGAGGAATCGAACAAAGTTTGTCAGCCAAGTGTGGACAAGTTGGATAACAGGTTTTTATTAAGAAATAATAAAATATCAGTTGACCACTCTGTAACGCAATGTTAAACAATCAAGTCAACGCAGGACCCAATATATGAATGCACAATTACATCTGCTTAAGTGAGAGAGTTCTCATTGAACCCCAACTGCTGAAGAGTCTCCAGAACTACAACAATTGTGGAGACTTCAGATACATTTGGCATGATATTTACAGAGTTAAAAGTTGTAAGACCTAAGTCGATCAGTTCATTTAATTGGATGATGCTGAGAGATGAAAATGAACCATGAAGAAAATTGCAAATAGAATCTATAGC
Organism: Pelobates fuscus; assembly: GCF_036172605.1. NCBI lineage: Eukaryota > Metazoa > Chordata > Amphibia > Anura > Pelobatidae > Pelobates > Pelobates fuscus. The sequence goes on from NC_086327.1 coordinate 29,287,668, forward strand.
AAATAAATCCAAAGGTTCCTTCAAAGAATGTCAAAGTACTTGTTGCCTAATGTTCCTTGTAGTTAATAAATGTAAAGTTCCATTTCAGAGACTATAAAAGTGAATTTTGAAGAATGATCTTAAAGTCTATATGTTATATTGTACTCACTTGGGTTTTGCTTCTCTGTACTCCTCGGTATCAGTGTCTTCATCCTCAGAATAATGACCTTCCCCGCGACCACCAGCCAAAAGACCTCTGACTGCCAGCAAACCAGCTGCATTACCGTATCCAGTGTATTTAACGAAACGAGACACTAAATCCCAAGAAAGGAAAATGGTAGACCGTATTAATTACACACATTTATGACACAAATAAAAGTATAGGTACATTGTGCTGAGCTCTCTACACACTAGACATGCCCAACACTAGAATGATAAAAAAAACACACACAAAAACTTGGATTTTGTCAGATGGTGACTGAAAATGAGTCGACCTGGTCTGCCAGTTTCTATTCTGAAAGCACAAGCATGACACTTGATTTGGGTTCCTCCTAAGTAATGCTGTGTATCTATTCCAAGCTTTCTTAAAACGGCACGGTCACCGCCCCCCTTTCACAGAAATTCCAACCCAGTCAAGTGATATAAAGAGACAAAGAAGGGACCACTTTATCTCTGTATTTCCCCTCCGCCTGACTTTCCTCAACACAAGGTGGAGCCTATCAGTGACGACTGCAGGGAATTGGCCGTGTCTAGAGGATCCCCGTGGATTTGCGGAATCCCCCATAGACCTCCATGCTGTATCTTTGCGCATGTCATGTGTCCTTAAGGGGTTAATTGGGGAAGGGCGCAGACACACATACATTTTGGAGCATAGGAAGCTGGCAAACATAGATTTTAGGTTTTTAGTTCACCTATTTAAGGCTAAAATTTTAAATTCACTTTAAATTCCTCACAATTCCCATTTTAGTGCTCTCCTGGACACAGATCATTTCAACATGCTCATTGGCAGCATACAGAAATTTCTACTCTGCAGTATACGGAATTCAAATACTGCATAAATAAAAAAAAGTCAATAACTTAAGAACAACTTTAATTTTATTCTGCTTTGATCCAATTATCGATTGCCATCAGCAGGTAATTACTGCATTCCTGCAATGCAACACTTTTCATGTGATGCCAATCAAGCAAGAAAAAGTACAATGTGTCCAGAAGCACATGATGGATCTGCCAACAATAGGGAGACCGACTGGAAATGATTTGTGCTGAAACGACCTAGGTTGCCAGGTCTGCGTATGAGTGCCGGATCGCAAGTAAATGATTACCGTGGTCTGCACCTGATACAGACTCCCAAGAAGTTTTGGCACAGCTAGAGTAGTGGCCTAGGCTGGGTTTAAAGAAAGGGTGTCCAGGGCCACCGTACTTGCCCGAACGTGTGGTCCTCCTCCTTTTATCTGCTAGGGGCATGGGGGCAGAAACTCGATGCTCAATAAACTGATCGTACCCACACTATGGCTACAAAAGCTTATACAAAGCTGGTTCACTTATAAGTATTTTTCTGTCTGGAGAGAAATTAGCAGAGCATGCGCAGTCTGTGGCTCAGGTCAATCCAGGTCTTAAATTTGAAAGTTACTTTAAATTAACTTAGAATTTTTTACAATTCTTACTTGAGTGAGTAACTACCTAATTAGAATACAAGTTTAGCAGACACTTGGCATTCGCACTAAGGGTCTACTCTCCATTCTATTCTTTACTAGCTGTGCAGTCTGCACCTACAAAGTTAGTTTGAGCAATCACTAACCATTTTCCTTGCAAAGGACAAACAGGAACTCAGCGGCACAGTGCTTGACATCCGTATCTACATGAGTCATCAGTCTCACTAGCTTATTGCGAAGCGTGTTTCCCACTTCGGGACGGTTTTTCACATCTCTAAGAGGTGGAAGAACCTGCAACAGTTGAAAGGAGTTTATATCCTGGAAAAAAAACATGCTAATACGTTTCTACGATGGCTGAAAAATATTTTTCATGAAATTAAACCATAACAAGTTATTGTGAAAGGCAAAACAATTATGCTCACTATTGTATTATTGAGTGTGTTTATTGCATATTATCGCTATATCTTGCTGCTATCGAGCAAACATATACACAACATCTACTTTTTGAGACCCGACATTCAACGTGCTATCATCTGGTATAACAAAGTATATCATGGTTTGCCATACAGACAATTTACAAAGTAGTCATAGAGAGTCATTCCATATACCATGCGAACATTTATTATGCGAATAACATGACAAATGTGCTTCCAACGAAGGAATTCAGTTGACCAATCGATAAAACATATCTGAGAGAGGGGTAAAGTTAATGGAAGAATACAGGAAAAAGAAAAAGAAAAAAGAAGGAGAAGGGAAATTATTGGATGGGCCATCTGGTTTCTGACAAGGTCCATCTAATGAAGCAACCCAGTTCAGTCTTACCTTTGCACGGAGGAATTTCCGAGTCTCTCGATGGACACGTGAACTTTCAGTCAGCAGGTTCAGGACGGGTGTCAGTGTCTCTCTTAACTTGTGGCCCTGCAGTATAAAACCAATATTCAAATTAATGTAGATGTATATTTAGGGAACAGGGGCGTTCAAGGACAGTCTCACGTGGCAAAAAGAAAGCCGTCTACAACAACCGGCCTCACTACAGCCTAACCAGACTAAGACAGGCAAAACAACATTGGAGATTTAGGTCAAGGCAGCTGTAGATAACTTTTTCCAAAAATGAAAAATATTAAGATTTTGTAATATATTTTTCTACATTATATTTTTATGATATTTTAATAGGTTGAAAAAAATAATTTTAAAAGTTTGTCTAAAAGATTAAATTGTATGGAAAAAAACGTATCCAACAAGATTAAATGGATGCATTAGTCCTCATTTACTGTTTAGTAAATAAACTATAGAGAGTCTATTTTAATTACTTTCCCTAAAAAAGATGCAAGATGAAACTTAAATCAGATGCAAGGCACAGAAAATTCTAAAGGAAAAGCTGCCTTTTCCACTGAGGTACGGTTGCAATCTATGGTTGACTTTGTGGAAGGTTACTGACCCTGTCTAGTCTCCTGTCCAGGAACTGAAGGAGAACCTCTACTGTGTCCATATTCATCCCCATGTATTCCACCGAGCCAAGCTCGACTTTGGGTGTCAGCAGCACATCAAGGCACATGAGAGGCAGATTAACCAGCAGGTTCACGGTGTGCCTGAAAACGGAACAAAATGGAATCTCCTGTTACCTTCCAATCCACGCTACGTCTCACATAGAACCTTTATAAGAATGTCATATCTCAACATTTGAAAGATATTTAGTGCTGCTTAACTTCCGTGTTTTTGATGGGACGGTCCTCAATCAGAGCTTCTATCCCACTTTCCTGGGTTTGCTCCCTTGTGTTCCCAAATGAGATCCCTGGTGACCTCAGCAAGCTTCGGGAGTCTGTCCCAAGTAGAGTTGACCTCTTTGGGAGTCACCAGTGGTGACACAAGCCACATACCTGGCACCTCACCCCCCACCCACTTAGGCTCTTATCTAGACTGCGTGTAATATAGCCTGTGTGCACCATTTTGTGATGAAGATATATATATTTATTCACAAATATCTCTTTTCAGTGGTTTCTTAACCTTGGGCTCTCTGTGTGGCCATATTGAGCCAGAAGCATTGATTAGTGTGCATTTCATCAATTTCAAAAGAATGAGAGATTGAGCTGAGCCTGCTGGGGATAAGACTTATAATTCTATAATGATACAGGTAGAGCAGTAACGACTAAGTCCTTATTTTAGCCATCTTACCCATGAAACTCTTCTGTTCTGTCATCCCCATCACTCTGCCTGATTAGACAGTGCCTGAGAATAGCCGCTAGGTGGCGATAGAGAGCTGCATCTTCCTGTTGGTAATATAATTTTTTTTAAAATGATTAGTGATTTATCATTACTACAGAATGGAGAATTCATTAACAAAGATATCTCAAGGCTGACTGAGTATCAAGTAAATGCTTTTTACAAGCATGCTTTGCAAGGATTATATTCATGCACATTCAAAAGGATGAATCCTTACAAAACTAACAAGAAAAAACAAAAAATATATACGGTAAATAGAATTATTCACTAAGGTGTAACTTGTCAGAGATTCAAAGTGAATTTCTAATTAAGACCAAAATAGCCATATTGGGGGAAAAAAAGTCTATGTTATTAATTCTAAAAAATGTTAATGTTTTCTTCCCCCTGACAATACACACCCAAAAAAAAACCTGTTTACGTCAGAAATGAAAGTGAAAACGATGAATCACAAGGAAATCAGAACTCTGAACTATATGATTCATAATTTGTGGAATCATTTCTGCCGTTAAAGAATATGACGGGGGAAATGGGAGGATTTTTGGTCGGGCAGCTTTAATGGTTTAATATCAAACTGTTTTGTAATGTTTTGACGCAAGTTGGGGCATATCTCCAACCCTAGGGGCCTCCCTATTTTGGCTACATGGATAAAGTGGAATTAATACCTCCGTCATCAATTTTAATTAATAGGTTTCTAGTGGGGGGCGGAGCCTGACCGTTTAACTGAGCAGACGTGGGAGACTCGGCTCCTGCCAAACGGGCAGAAAACCGGGCACAAACGAAGACAAAACAGCCTGGGAACTTACCAGGGGGCATCACCCACGTCGGGGGTGCCCTCCTGAACCCAGCGATACCTCTTGGATGCCCGTCGGGGCCAGAAAAGAGGGATACTAAGCGCTGCCTGTGAGGGATAGAGTCGTGCAGAGGCGGCCGCTCTGACCGACGCTGAACCCCCGAGGCGACATAGCTGGACTCCAATCCCCCCCCCCCTGGACCGGTGGGGGTTATCCCGGTCCCCACAGGACACGCAGACCGAAGTTGCTGATGAACTCTCTGGCCGCACCGCCTGCAAAGTCACCAACAATCCGAGGCAAACCTAAGATGGCCGCTAAGCAAGGGGCAGAGGCAACGGGCATAAGACCTCAACCATACACTAACCCCCTGGAAACGTTTGATTCGCTTTGCAGGAGCCTCTGGTCCATACTCCGCCGCCGTGGAATCTCACGCAGCCGAGCAGCTAAAATGATCGCCTCGTGGATCCGCCCTATGACCCGCCGGCGCCATTACAGGTACCCACTCCAGGCCTCCACTGTGACCACGCGGCCTGGCCGGCGCCAAAACCGCTCACATAAGGAAGCGACAACTTACTACCCAAGCGCACAAGCTCGCCCCACTACACGCTGGAGATGGGCCAACGAACATCCCCCACAGCCACACCACTCACCTAGACACAGAATTCCGGAGCAGACAAGCTCCAATCTACGCCCCAAAGGTATGGCAGACCGCCGCGCTATAGAGCAGTGGGGAAAAGGCCGCACAGATACAGGAGCTGGATCCCAGCCCCAAGGGTCCACCGGCGAGATTTCTGTTGATAAAAAACGGGACATTCCGGCGAGAGGCATAGGCTAAGGCTCCCATCACATTGCTTCCTAGCCGACAGGACCTGCTCTGACCTGTAGGAACGGGACTCTGGCTGCTGATAGGCAGGCCCAATAAACCAGGGCACCCTACCCATGAATACCCTAAGGAGCTGCTGTTTCTCTACATTACTTAACCAGGACTAACAGAGGACACTGCCGCGGCTTAGCAATAAGATGCCATAATTATTATGTACCTCACACACACCATGCTTCACTGCAGGACACCAGTTCACCTTACATAGGCGGGCCCACACGGAGCAAAAGCTAACAGGCAGCTCACACGGTTACCTAGATTTTTAGGGCTCAGCAGCAGTTTCTATGTCACATCTTATTTGTTATTCTTTTTTTTCTTTTTTTTTGGCATATTTGACTCTTTATATTCACATGTTTAAGCTCAGTGTTGATGTCACGTGTTCCCTGTGGTTTCACACCTAGTTAAAGCTATAGGCAGCATAACTCTTTTAATGTCTAGTTGGTACAGCAAAGATAGGCGAAGCAAAAACAAAGCCTAGACAGGACCAAATAGTAAGTGACTACATAGGTCGCAGAGATAACTAACTATTACACGCTAAGACTCACAGGCTAAATATGCAACCATATCTGTCCAAATAACTACAAAATGTACATTGTTCTTCATGCCACATAACTGCTATGCAATGTTAAATGATGCGAAGGTACCTGCTGTTGTGGCAGTGCATTCCCGCTTGTCTAATCTATGTACAAATAAAATAAAGAATTTAAAAAAAAAAAAAAAAAAATAGGTTTCTAGTGTACTTTAGTAAACAACCAATGCAACAAGCTTAATTCAGAAGGCACTGTAAATATACAGCTCATTGTAGTGATTATGGTGTGAAGGAATTATGGGCGCAATCGCATAATTTTTTTCTCAAAATGTTTTGGAGGAGGTTGAAAACAACGGGTTCTCTCCTCAGCACCCGTAGTTCATTTCCTCTTGAGTCGCATATGTATTGCAAAATTAACACTTTAGCATTAACTATATCAATTCTGTCCAATATGTTTGGTAGTGATTGGCTAATTGGTTGATTGGTAATCACTCTAGGTTGCCTTACCCGCACCTCACCTCGTCTACTTCCCTGCGGCTGATATCGAAAGTGATATTGAAGAGGGTCTTCAAGATTTCCATCACCCTCTCGGTTTCCTCTTTTCCCAGAGGTGGAGCAAGTCGATCTGTGACAACCTCATAAATGTCGGACCACTTCAGAGCAAGGGTACTTTCCAAAGCATCGGTGAGAAGACTGATGCCCCTTAGCTCTCTTGCCAGCTGCCTACGCACATCCACCCTCAGGGCAGTAAGGAGGAAGAGAAGACGAAGGTCAAAGAATTTGCACTCATGAGACGATCGGGTTTCATTGTATAATTTTAAACGGCGAGCTAGGCCGCACACTAGACGCAGGTCTGTGGCCACCTCTTGGGCTTCCACGCTGTTGTATACAATGTTACACAGTCCCTTCAGAGCTTCAACAACGCTCTCACTATCTGGGATTCGAGGAACTTCTAACTCGTCTGAGTAGTCCAGACCTGCATATTTGGCCAAGGTATGCATTGCAGAGCGGCTGGTGAAGGGGGACAACCCATACTTGTCTCTGGATAGGATACGAATCGTTTCCAAGCAGGCCACCTGGCACGAAGGCTGTAGATCCCGATCCAAGAACTTTACCACCACCTCTCCAAGTTTCTAAATACGGGATACAGGAAAAAAAAATAGAGGCAGCATGATATACCAATTAGACTGTATTTACTTTACTTAGTTGTTCCGTGATATACGTTCATTGTTTTATTCCGTGTTAATTCAAATATACTACAAACTAAAGCAGAATTACAGCACTTGAGAATAGCATTGACAGGACAATATAAACGATGTCATGAAGACCAATAGCTAAACACAAAATGGTTTAATTAGGAACAATATTTCTTGGTGTCCTATTCTTTGCTACTTTTATTGCGCACTTAAAAGTGTGGTTGTCTATTATCCTTCATTGTTTAGCTATGAAATAATGCCAATGCCAATAATGTCTCATTTAACTATCCACAGTCTCTCTTAGCCCACATCCATCTCCACTCACATAGAAAAGAAATCAAATATATGTACAGGGATGGAACTTGGCTCCTAATTTTCCCAAAATCTCACATAGCTGTCTGCTTTACTGGGTCATGTAAAAACAAAAACCCAACTACAATGGACACTCTAAAGAGCAAAACCACCAGCGTGTAGTAGCGATGGTGCCAAGAGTGCCATAGAACCCCCCAAGGTCCTAGCAGGCGCATCCGGTTCTCAATACCAGAAGGTGAGAAGCAGGAACCACCGCCCAGAGGACACCAGGTAAAAAATTCAAACCATTCGCAAAAGGTTTGACTATTTAGACTGGGGGCATGGACCTCCTAGCACAATAACTGCTACAGAGCACTGCAGTGGTTATGGTCATTGGAGCGTTTTTTTCCAAGCAGACGGAGACATAAATGCAACCTCTGATAAGATTATACATTGAATTATTGGAAATATCGTAATGTTTGGTACAATAAGAAAATTGCATTTACCACCCACTGCAATTCAGCATGCACTCGTGGTCCCAATATAAATCACATGAATAAAAGGTTATCCAATCCAAATATTTGCAAGGACATAAAATAAATGGACAATGACTGTAATAGCAAGAATGGGAAAGATGGAAGATCGTCCGTGCCTGCATTTGGCCAACCTGTACCTGAAAACATCCCTGTTAGCTAACTCCCTAAAAATTCTAGACATTCAATCTATATTAAAATCATAATTATACCAATAACGGTACATTGAGATAACCCCTTTATTTCTAGATAGATCCAGTTTTATTATTATTATTGTTTATTATTATTGCAACTCACTCATTTTATCGACCTCAGAATGTTGAAACGCTGAAATGCCTACGCTGTGAACTGAAACCTAGAGGAACAGAGCAGTACTGACGCATTAACGAACTAAGATAAATCACAGGAAACCACTGCTGTTTAGGGAAATTCTTCTAATGACTTTACTGGAGTGAAAAAGGAAATCTGATTTGACGTATATAGCAGTGTAACAATCTGTTCCTATATCACAACTCCTACACTATGGACTAGGGATCATGGGACTTAGTGTCCACAACTATAGATTTACTACAGATTTGTTTAAACAGCAATTGGATAAATACTTGCAAAAACATAACATACAGGGATATCATTTCTAATTAGTGGGGTAATAGCTGCTTGATCCAAGGAGACATCTGACTGCTATTTTGGGGTCAAGAAGGATTTTTTCCCCTAGTTTGTTGCAAAATTGGAAGCGCTTCAGACTGAGTTTTTTGCCTTCTTTTGGATCAACAGCAAAAACAAATGTGAGGAAGGCTGAACTTGATAGACGCAAGTCTCTTTTCAGCTATGTAACTATGTACAGGTACTGTACACTGGTACTGTGGGAGAGGAGGTATTGTAATCGGCTATACCTTTGGGGGAGTTAAATTAATTTATTACACTAGTGCTGTGCAAGAATTTTAAAGAGGTTTTATGAGGGGGGAGATAGAACCCAGCAGTAAGACCTTAATCTGATAAGTGGCAGTCTGGCAGACCTAATGTATAGTAGGTCCCTATGTAAGAATTTGGGGGTTCCCCAACCACATCCCAGTGGAATTTTCACTTCCACTTTGAAGCACGACACTTACATAAATGTTACTTCTGTGAATATATGGGGACAACATACATATACATGGACACATTATGTGTGCTAATGTATGTGCACGATGAATGTGAACACACACACACTCATACATAGACATATATTCTATTATATTATTGCACACTAAGCCACATACACACATCCTCAAACTAACACACACCTGGTAACCCACACAAAATGCCCTCTCTAAGTACTATTAGTGTCATGTGCAGCTACTGACTAATCATCACACAAAATAAAGGTTTGAAAACACCCCATTCACACGCACAACAGAAATAATCAAACAATATTAACCCACAGTCCCAGTGTCTCCCAGCCCTGTCTTCACTACTCCTTCCCTGAACTCCCAGTCACACTGAGCAGTGGATTTCACCGCTCAGGCATCCATTCTACCTGCACACATAATATTGAGAGATATAGCAGCTAGTGAGGCAGTTACCATAGCAGCTGAGTGCATGGCTGTGCATGGCTGTGCAAACCCAGTAAAAGGAAGCTCTCAGCAGCCATGACTGATTTGGGCAGACATGGAAACACATGTGGACTGATGTAAGAAACTGAGTAATTAACTTCAGGTCTCTCTGTTATAGGCTTTTACAAGGCTGGTCAGAGAGAGGAGTAGTAGAGACAGTCCAGGGGTACTGGGAGAGGAGGGTCAGGGAAGTATTGTTACAGTGAGCAGTCTCCTAGTCATCCCTACCCCTGGCACAGTCCCTGCTGAGCCGTTTTATACTCCTCTGGGCAGATGGGGAGGTAGGATGAAGAAAAACACTTTAACTGTGCTTAGTTTCTCCCTTTTGTACGGATCCACATTGAAGCTGGGTAATAAATCACGATTCTACAGGGACAATCAATCTAATCTCACCTGACGCAGTCTCAGATCGTGATCCTTTGAGAACTCCAAATCATAGTCAGAGAAAGACTTAGGGACCGAGTCCCGGAATTTCTTTTTCCTGAACTAAAAAAGGCGCGAAAGCATGAAAATGAAGATGGAAGAAAATGACAGTGGTGTTAGGATTAGGATAGCGAGGGTCTAGAAAAAGGAACAGTACAATGGAAGTCATCTAGAAAATGAGACACAGTCCAACGGAACCCTTGGGATATAGAACTAGAACACAGATTGCAGACCAAGTGGCAGACTGACGCTGCAATGCAGGCTATGACAGTGAAGCAGAATAAGTGTTTATAGTGATAACTGTGCAGAAAACAAGTATCGTAATTAATTAAACAAAAAAAAAAAAACTTTGTGTATAGTATGCTGCCTGAAATAGATTCACGTTCATTATCTCTACAGGTTGAAGTGGAGGAGGGAACAGGTAAGACGTCAGATCGTGATATAAAAGTAGGAATACGTGTAATGGGGGTGTTCCAGGGCACCGTGGCAAAAGTCTTACAAATAAAGACCCTGTTAAAGTTGGACAGACTGTGAGTTTACTCTGTTAGTTTGGTAGGATCCAGTAGATTATGTTGGTCTCAAAACATATGTTATTTTTCTCTCCTTAAGAGACATACAAGGTAAACGGGTAACAAGGACCCGGCCGGACAGGTGGTCAGAAACAAAAGATACGGTAGATAATGTTTGCAAGTTCGGTTATTTAATCTTTGATTATTATAGTTTTAGATGCACGTTAAGATGTCTAACACAATAACAAATGCATTTGACGATACGTAAAGCCAAGCAATAATGGTGTAATGTGAAAAAACGAGATGTAACCTATGTGACACCATATGATTTTGGCATGTTCTGTTATACACAATGTTTATGTCAAATGCTTCAATCAAAAATAAAGTATTTAAAAAAAATAAAATAAACATACAAGGTATGTTGTCCTTATCATTTGTGCACGGGTTTTTTAGTTTTTTGCTTTTTTTTTTTTAGTTATCTTGAAACTATTTTGCTAATTTTGAGAGATTCTGACTTGCTGTGAGGGAACTATATGTTGCATGTTTATTGCATTTGTACCGCATTGAACACATTTACCACGATTCATTTTCAAACGAATACGATAAGCAACCTGTGAATGTAAAGCTTTAACCACTAAAGGGATTTATACATACAATGGATGTTCTCGACGAATGAGTAAGGAGTAGTCTTGAAAACACTGTGTACATACCGGGTAGCCGGTTTTTATTCATGATATTGTGACAATTTTTGACCATTGTTTTTATGATATCAATGGTGGAGATGTAACCTAGAGCATTTGCATTTTATAAGAAAATGGAGATTTGGGCCTGCTTCATTTATTAATGCCATATCACTTCATTTCTCTATATAAAAGGTTGTGCAGTGTATATGTCTATGTAATGTTTATCTGATGGCTGTTTTAAGTTCACTGGTCAAACTGATTTTGTTACACATTGCAGACATTAGCTTAGAAAACTCATGGCAGCTTGGAATTCCCTGCTGGTGGGGTTATACCAGTTCTGAACAGAAACCTTTAAAATGCAAAATAAAGATTTGTATGATAACATTAAGGGTCCTTATGGAGTTAGGTCTTTTTTTTTTTTTTTTTTTTTTTTAATTCTTTATTTTTGTGGATAAAGCATGATGTTTACAATAATACATGTTTGGCAATATAATGAACAGACAATGCAGTAGTTTCAACATGTTGCGGGGACTATCCAGTTTTATAATTTTAATATCTTTTACAGCCCTCTCTTGCCTGTTCTCCTGCGGGTGTTTGGTGATGTGCTGGGGGGCTCTTTTCCTATGGCTGGGGAGTGCCCTTATGCTCTGTAATGTGAAAGTACGTGTGGCAATAACGGATGGCACATCTGGGAGGGTGATCTGCTGGTGAAGCTCAGTTAGTGCTGTGGGTGCCCATATGCTTAGTAGTGGCACGGTATAAGTGGCGTGGGCCTGAGGCACGCTTAAAAATATGGGTACCTGGCATGGGTCCTGACAGACTTGGGCAAAGGGCTTGGGGCTTTAATTGGGGTTAAGAAAAAAAATAACAAAACAAACTGCGTTCGCTTGCCGAGTGCAAGGGACGCGGGCAGTATTAACTCTGCTTTGTGCACTCAAAATAAGGGGGGGGATTAACTTGGTTGTGTAATCTGGGCCGTGGCTTGCGGAGCCAGTGGTAGGAAGTTTTCTAAGAAGGGGGATTAACAGTCCAGGGAACTGCTAGTGCTCCTGCTGTCTACAACATGAAGAGAGATATGGAACTTGCGTGTCTGTAACTGGATCAGGTAGGTAGGGCAGCGACTTGCTGACCCTCTCCTCTGGGCACGAAGGGGGTGATATCTGCCACAGTCCAAGGTGGTCGAGCTGTTTCTTGTGTTGCTGCTGGCGTCGGTATGCCCAATGATCTGAGGAATGCCGGTATTTCAGAAGTGTGTAGTAGCTTGTATGTCACGCCTGCCTTTTCCGCTTGTAGTCTGCGTGGGCCCCATTTGTAGGGGATAGCTTGATCCCGTAGTAGTTGTGTGACCTGCCGAAATGATTTCTTCCACTGAATAGTGTGTCTGGAATAGTCTCTGTAAAATGCTAGTTGTGCCCCTTCAAACGGCACTGTGGGAGAGTCTCTCGTAGCCCCCATAAGTATTCCTCGGTCAGAGTCCCTTACAAATTTTATCAGGACATCGCTAGCTCCTACTTGTGGCGTAGAGGTCGCCCTGGAGAGCCTAAAGCAGGAGTCAATCATTACCTGCTTCGCTTGGCGTGGTGTCAGCAGTGTGGCTATGAGCCGCCGGCAGAAATGTGGCAGTTCGTTTCCGGTGATCGTCTCTGGCACTCCCCGGACCCTCAGGTTCCGTGCCTTGTGCCTGTCATCCATGTCCGCCAGTTGTGCTTGCTGGTCAGCACACTGCTTGCGCAGGGTGTTCAGTGCGGCATCTGTGGCATTTTGCGCCAGCGTTGCACCTTTCGCGCCCTCCTCCACTGCAGCCACCCTGTTGGTTAGCGTAGCCATATCCTCTCTCACCAGTGCCATATCGGCCTGAAACATGATCTTGATTTCTTTTACCAGGGCTTTGATATCCGCTTTGGTGGCGGGTGCTGAGTCTCCCTGATCCAGGGGTGCCTGGGGTGTTTGGCGCTCTCGGCTCAGTGAGGAGGGTTCAGTGTAGTGGCTATCCTCGTCTGAGGATTGGGAGGTGTAAGCCTCCGGCGCCATCTTGGGATTTGCCGGCCGCGTGGCTGCGCGGAGGAAAGCCCCGATATCTCCCGATCCTATGCTCGGATCTGCCCGCTGTTTCTTATTTTTCTTCCCCATAACTCAGGGAATCCGTGCCCCGTCTTTGGTGAGCCGGGGAGCCGGTATTTGACGACTCTGGACAGCGTTTGTCGGCACGGTACACGGAGCAGCAGTGCTGTGCGACTATCCTGCTCGGGTGCTGGCTCTGCCCCCCCGGAGTTAGGTCTTTTTAAGGTCTTTGTACTGTAAGACAATAAGACTGGGTCCTAAAATCAAGAATTGCTAAATTATGCTAAAAATGCCAATCTGTGACTACTGTAGAGGTGGATAAATACATTGGATAAAATTGATTTTGCAATTCACTTTAGAATCAATTTGCTGCTATAGCTGTAGATTAAATGTGTGCGTGTTTTTTTTTTATGTGTGTTTTAAAGGGACTCTCCAGTGCCAAGAAAACATATCCGTTTCCCTGGCACTGCAGGACCCTGCAGTGCCCCTCTCCCTCCCACGCCATGTTGCACTTACCTGAATCCAGCGCTGATGTCCCTCAGTGCTGAGTCAGGCTTCGCCCACACTCCTCCCCCGCCGACATCAGCCGGTGGGGGAGACCTAATGCGCATGCGCGGCATTGGCCGCACGCACATTATACCTCCCCATAGGAAAGCATTATTCAAAGCTTTCCTATAGGGATTCCGGTGATGCTGGAGGTCCTTATGCATAGCGTAAGTACGTCCAGCGTCGTTTCAAACACTTTTTGTGTTCTAAGAACACGGAAGTCCCTCTAGTGGCTGTCTATCAGACAGGAGGACTTAACCCTGCAAGGTAATCATTTCAGTTTATAAAAACTGCAATAATTACACTTGCAAGGTTAAGGGTGGTGGCAATTGGCACCCGAGCCACTACAATGGTCAGAAGTGGTCTGGGTGCCTGGAGTGTCCCTTTAATGTTTTGCAATTTAATCCTGTATATCTGTTTTCAAGTTTTTATTTTGGTTCTGATCAGCTGGTAGGAACTATGATACAAATTTGTTACACAGCATACAAATTCTAACAGCAAGACCAACACAGTCACGTTTTTTAAAGAAACACTATATCCACCCATATGACTTCAATGAAGTCGTCTGGGTGCAGTGTCCTGTGCTTTTAACACTACAATATAAAACATTGCTGAGAGCTGTGACACAAAAGCCCATAAGAAAGCACGGATTCCTGTGTAGAGCTAGGGACAGGGGCACTATATTCCTTTAATTTTTTTAAAAACATTTTTTAAAAACAAGTGGTTATGTTGACTAGAATTTCCTGGATTCTTCCAGAGTTTAATTCCACACCATTTTTATTTAAACTGGTGCTCTCCCTGGTGCCCAAAGTCAACTCCTTCTGACAC
>NC_086327.1:36069880-36112380 GCF_036172605.1 Pelobates fuscus
GTCAAGTATTACATTAATACACTTAGCACAAAGACTGATAAATTAACAATGTATCGTATCCATCGTGCCAACATTCACAGGTTCTCCAAACAACAGCATGGACGGGATGGCACATAAGCTGGACCAGAAAGTTGATTCTTCAGACAAGGATGTCCAGCAATTAGATGTAATCCCAGGTTCCCTGTAGACTTCCTGTTAGGATGTGTGCTGGACAAGACTCATGGATCTTGTTATTGGCCAGAATCCATTATAATAGCATTTAGCAGTGCTATACAGCTCAATCCTACATTTACTAGTAACAGATTAACAGTTTGCTAGGTAGGTGTTTGTACATTCATTATATATGATAGAAAAGCCCTCGCAACCTGATTTGTCAGGTTTCCTCTGCTTGTCACATTTAATCTTGAAATGCCCTTTATTTCATATATTTAGCTCTATATATGATATAGCAAGGATGGTGCCAGCTTCCAGAACCACTTGGGGCTTCAGCACAAAGCAAAAGTTGATGACCCATACCATGAAGTTCTATTCTAGAAGCCATGTCCTTTTACAAAAACCTTGCCAACTATGCAAGCCAGTATGCTAATAATAAAAATAAAAAAAAACATATCTGGAAACAAAAACATGCTGCATTGCCAGATATTTGATGCAATCTTACCTAGGCACACAACATGGAGAAGACATACAGTGCAGCCTCTCTCTCCAACATCCATCTCCTAAAGATCATCTGGGGTGATAATCCCCTCTCTTTAGCTGCTTAGTGTAGGACAGGAGTAGGCATCCTTCGGCACCCCAGATTTTGTGGACTACATCCCTCACAATGCTCTTACACCCGTAGTGCTAGCAAAGCATCATGGGAGGTGTAGTCCAAAACATCTGGAGTGCCGAAGGTTGCCTATGCCTGGTGTAGGGCTATACTACTGATCATTTTTTATCATGCGGCTGCTATGATAATCAGCAGACTGATGTAAAAAAGAAAACAAGATCACTAGCATCGTACTACAGATCTTTAACCTCTAGAAATTGGGGGATACAGAACCTGGCATCAAGGGTTTCAGACCCCTAATCCCCCCCATTATAAATGTCTCTGTAAGCCAGTCTTAGTAATAGTTTTAAAAAAAGTCTTAGCGGTTTAAAAAAAAATAAAAAGTATATTCGCAATATGCTTGATTACATAGTTTTTTGCTGCATAGAGAAGCTAACTCTTTATAATAAATGTATCTTTGGTCCGGGAAGATTTTTCTCTTCTGTTCCTTCAATTCTTACATTCTTTAGATTTGTCCATAGGATGTCTAATTATAATATATCTGTCTGCATCTCAAGCACTAATGTTGCTTTCTTTATTTCCTGGCTTTCACCTCACGGGCCAACTGACAGAGAGTGCATGGGGTGCAGAATGTGAGGCATACACAGTCATTGCAAATAGTGCCCTGTAATACAAAAATAAGCAACAATTAGGAAAATAATGCCATTAAAGAAGAAAAAAATGAAATCATGTTACTTGGTGGTATATCAATCTACAGTGGAGTCGATTCACTAAAATACTAAATTGTAGCAAATTAAAGTCAGGATTGGTAAGATTTTCCAGAATAGTACTTTTTTGTTACATTTCGTCATTGAGATTTGAATTCTCCACTGTTTGGAATTTAGTGCATAATCCTGGGTGACAAAAGAATGTCTTTGTATAGTTAAATAGCTTCTCATTACATGTTCTATTTTGTATTTGAGTTAGCCGGTCCATACAAGAACAGGGTATTTTCTGGTATGTATATATAAAGAGAAAATGTGCATTCTTAGGATGTTTTTCGATCTAATGATGATTTATCTTAAAAGGTTATATTTATGTAATTTAATATATTTACAACACTGAGAATGAGAACTTTTGAACTTGACTAATCTAAATTGTGAAAGTCAAGTTGTAGGCAAGTCTTTAAAGTCCTGGTGTAGAAGGCGCTTTGCTTCAAACACGTGTGTCTACCAGCGTGTATTTCTTAAATAATATAATTGTACATTTATAAACTGCTTAAAATAAAGGGACGAAAGTCCAGGAAATAATAGAGTTAATTGCCAGGAAGTATACCGTGATTACAAGGGTAGGCAATCTTCTGCACTACAGATGTTGTATACATCTACCCTGATGCTTTGCCAGCATTATGACTGTAAGAGCATAATGAGAGATATAGTACACAACATTTGGAGTGCCGAAGGTGGCCTACCCATGTTCCTAGTAAGTAGTGAAACAATATCAGGTTGATTTACTACACAAAGCTGACAGTTGTACCAACAATATTGAAAATATGATTTAATCACTTTTGCAAGCGAGCGAAAAGGTTCCCTAACAAACCAGATAAATGGTGGCATTATTAATCAGTAAATAGCATAGTGGTTTTAAGGGTGCATTTAAAAATATATATATATATATTTGAGTTTATTATATTGTCTGTGAGTTGCTACTTTTTTTTCTTTACAATTTAAGAGGATTATTGATACACATACTTGCACAGTATTCCATCAGAGCATCTATTCTGCATCATATAGAAAATACAAAGATAGCAATAAAAAATATTTCATATGTAAATTCCTGGAGAAGGTGTAATATAGATAAAATAAATACCGGAATGCGATGACGTTCTCGGATGCCGGTACGCATGGCCAGCACGGTGCCTCCAAGGCAAGGGAGACAGCAGCACTCGCCAAAATCTGAGGCTACCTTACAAGCCAAGATACAGGGGACAAATGTTCCACAAAGACCTGAGAGAGAGAGAAGACAAGAGCAAGCTTAGCAAATGAGAACACAAATATTCATGGTAAGCCTACTGAACAAGCGGTAAATTTGGTGGCTAAAAATATACATTGATCATGAGTAGTAGACCTATTTAGGTCAGATGATGTTTTAAAGGGACACTAAAGTCACCAGAACAACTACAGCTTATTGAATTTGTTCTGGTGAGTAGAATCATTACCTTCAGGCCTTTTGCTGTAAACACTGTCTTTTCAGAGAAAAAGCAGTGTTTACATTACAGCCTAGTGATAACTTCACTGGCCACTCCTCAGATGGCTGTTAGAGATCCTTCCTGGGCCATGGCTGCCTAAAATGCATCCAAACATTCAGTAGCTCCTCCCTCTGCATGCAGACACGGAACTTTCCTCATAGAGATTCATTGATTCAATTCATCTCTATGAGGAGATGCTGATTGGCCAGGGCTGTGTTTGAATCATGCTGGCTCTGCCCCTCTTTGTCAGTCTCAGCCAATCCTATGGAGAAGCATTGTGATTGGATCAGGCTACCACTTCTGATGATGTCAGCAGACAGTTTGTTTTTCTGAGGCAAACAACATGCAGATCTACAGCTTCAGGCTTAAATACAGTAAGATTTTGCTATATTTATGGAGGCATGAGGGGCCCGGGGGGAGAGGGGGGTAGGTGGTAGTTTTAACACTATAGGGTCAGGAATACATGTTTGTGTTCCTGACCCTATAGTGATCCTTTAAGAGATTATCTAGGTACCATAACCACGGTACTACACTGTCCCATGGTAACAATTTGATACTGTCAGGTACCTGAGGTCCTCCTGGTGTGCTGTAACATACAAGCTGAAAGCTTATATACCACATTAGAATATCAACTTTAGAACAGATGAGAGCAATGTTTAATTATGATACAGCGCTATACAGTGAGTCTCCACAATTATAGAAAAGTTCTACTATATGAACCCTTTATCCAATATAGTGCACCACACCAGTCTGGAGAGTATAATGAGCTTATTGTGTAGAACTTACAGATGCCCATGTCTTCAAAGCAGTCGAACACTTCGGAATTCCACTGGCTGCTGGTCGCATAGCCCTGAGTTGCGTGAGGCTGGGAGCTGATTGGGTAAGACATTTTGACCTGCCAAGACAGATAAATAAACATTTACAAACATTTTTATAAATTAAAACAAATACTACAAATTCATATACTAATATAGGTGGTTAAATCTGACAGTAGCTGTTCACTATAAGTGGAACCAGCGAATAAAGGTTATAGAATTATTAAAATACTTTTTTAGTCTTTTGGTTGAAGTAAGCCTTTAATAGAAGGGATGTGGATTTTCATAAAAGACAAAATGTGTAAGAATTACTGTAGCAACTTCGCTGTTTTGCCTAAATCTTGCATTTTGGTTTTTAGTTTATTCAGTTTATGTTTAGTAAAAAAAAAAAAAAATCAAATAATCTAATGTGCAAAATATGTCTCTCGCTGACATAAAAAAAAAAGACATTTACGGAGCTGGTGTAATTGAAATATGAAGGAGCGAAAATAAAAATTGTAAAATTCTTTACTTGGGACATTTCTTGGGGTGAAATATACGTGCATTGTTTAAGGCACGAGACAGGAAATAATAAAAAGAAAACAAAACCGTCATACTATTGTGGGCATAGGACCCCAAAATAGAAAATCTAAATGCAGCTTTTCACAGACAAAAATACACAATATATTATATGTGATATATATACCAATTGTGCAATACAGTATCTCTAAGGGGTTTCTTCACTAAATGGTGATACAGAAACCAATGTAAATATAAAAAGTAAGGGCTAAATAGCCAAACTGTAAGAAATCTCTGACTCGAGTTTGTAAATTAGTAAAATTGTATTTTTTGTGAATGTAAAGGGCTTTTAAATGTGAAATATCAATGTATGCCTGTAGTCTGTGTGTAGCATGTAAGAGCATGTTTGCATTTGAAAATATGACCCAGATTCCTGTGTTCCAGACCTTTGTTAGGGTCCCCCAATGCCTCCAGCCTTGTTTATCTTTCTCATTCTCTCCCTATCCCCTATTCTTCATGGTGAGGAACTCCATGTGCCTTAATATTCTTCTAGAGACCCAAACCTCATAATTGATACTTCTGTGTGCAGATGTGTGTGTAATAGAGAGAGAGAGGGAATAGGACTTTTGATCATGTTCACCAGGTGGAGCCAATTCAGGCATAGCCCAGAGAACTCTGCAGATTACATTATATCATGCCCCCACTTCCTTCTCACCCACACACATACATATATACAATGAGTGAGGAGGCAGGGCTACTGCTTGAACAGCACATAGAACTCAGCACCTGATGTCTCTGCCATCTTTGTGTCTAACAGACTTAAAAGGCTGGACTACTGAATAAAGCACAGGCAGTACAGCTGGGCATTGACAAAGGCACATAGACTATTACAGGGGGCAGTGACAAGATTCCCAGGCTGTATGGATGCTGCACCACGAAACCTAGCTTGTAGCTGCAAAACTACTCGCTACTTGCCCTCCACATCAAATTTCTTGATACTAAGATAAAGATGTTATCACTGTGCGAACCTCTATGATGAATGTGCTTGTGTGTTTATGTGTGTGTGGGTGTAGCTGAAATGAAAGCTGATTTAGAGAATTTCTCTGGATAAATGAATTTGTCCTTCAATGTGGAATTCACCTTGAATTCTCGTTTTGGTGAATAGCCCTGTGTTTGTGCCCAGTCTCAGGAAACTTAACCAAAAGCTGCGAAACTGGTGGGAGTCTTTCCATCTCACACAAAATTATCAGAGCATGGATACGTCTACCTCCTCCCTCTGCTTCTTATGTAGATGCAGCCTATGCATATATATGGGGGTGGGAGGGTGGGTGTGTGTATATCCCCGTCTGTCTTGAATTTATTTTTTGTTCTAAGAAATCAATTAAATAGGAATTTGTTTACATACACACACACACACACACACACACACACAAATAACACACAAAACCTCCCACTGTATCATTATAAACAATTTTGATAATTCACTCTACGTTACAATGGAAGATACTGCATATTGCAGACAGGAAAAGGACAGACAGGAAAGGAATAGTTAAATTTGCTAATTAAATATGTCTCAAAAGAATTGCAAGAGGCACAATCTGTACCAGGAGATAAAGTTAAAAAAAAAAAAAAAAAAAGAACATAAATGAAAATTAATAATATCAGTCTTTTGTCCCTGGCAAAATATTTTAATAAGACAAACTATCACCACGCCAATGCAAAGACAGTAATGCAGGTTAATAACAATCTATTTTTTTTTTAGTAATGCAAAAAAGTTTTTTTTTTAATATCACTTTTCCTAAAGAAAAAAAAAAGTTCACAATTCAATCCGTCTATCATGTATTAGGAAATAAGAATTTGCTAGAACTGGTTTGGGGGGGGATTCTGGATCAGTATAAAAGATCTCCAAAGATGAATAAATCTGTAACATATGTGATTTCACAGAACACTAAATATTATGAAAAAATAAATAATTTTTTGTTATCTAGATATATAACTAAATTTGAATGAGACTTCAAGTAGCACATTGCAAAGCAGTGTACAGTTATTTTTCTGTAAAAAGTAGGAAAATCCTTCTTTTAGCAAATTTTCTCAGTATTTTTTTTCCAATAAAGTAGACCCAGATATGTAACATTGGATATAGAATAGCAAAGGGTTCTCAACTAAGCACTCATAATGGCGTTGCCATGTCAACTAATCATTTAATCCTGAAGGGCAGAGCATGAAAAGGGCTGGCTTGTAATGGGCAGAATTTGAAATTTGTAGGAGTTTCGCTTGATGAAAGCACACTCTGGTTTCGACATACTCTAGGGCAGAACATTTAATGTGTCGCCCATCTCTGTGTGTCCAGGAAAAGATCTGGCAACACTAACTCATAATAACATACATATTAACATGAATTAACTGAAAGACGAAATTTAAGGGGAAAAAAAATTAAACATTTCAATAAAGTTATATGGTATTCACATACCCCAACAAATTCCTCTTTGTCTTAAGGTGCTGTCTTCACCTTTTCTAAAAAAATTTACTTGATTTTACAGAATAAGGGGGGAAAGCAGTTAACAATGGTATTGAATGGATAATGTTTCCTCATGCATTAATTTATAACTTACATATATTAACTCCAGTAGTTAATATTTTGTCAACAGGAAATTAATGAAAATAAGACAAATTATACTTTAACTGGATGTAGCAAATTTCTGTAAAATATTCCAACTGTATCCACAGATCGTCATCCTGTTAACCCATTATCAGCAGCTCTCCACCACACAGGCATCCTGGTGACAATAGGAGTCATCAGGGCACATGACACAGAGACAGGTAAGATTCTACTTTCACCAACAACAACAAAAACAGACCAGTAAACAGGATCAACTCCGAAAAAGCTGGGTTACAAATGTTCAAGCCGTTGGAGAAAGTGTGAGGAGAGCCGTGGTTCAACAGGGGACATATCCAATCC
Organism: Pelobates fuscus; assembly: GCF_036172605.1. NCBI lineage: Eukaryota > Metazoa > Chordata > Amphibia > Anura > Pelobatidae > Pelobates > Pelobates fuscus. The sequence goes on from NC_086327.1 coordinate 36,077,146, forward strand.
TCTTTTGTTAGAAACTGAGAATACAGAGAGAGCTCCCTCTGCCACAGCGAGTGCACCTCCAAACATAGAGAGGGAGCAGGGATAACAGAGAGAGAATGCAACAATGTATAAGTCTCTATGACTCCCGTTAGAATCCCCAGTGATAGCCAGTAGAGATGAAGGGATGTACAAACAGAGCAGAGGGAGAATTCAGTGACCACAAGAGCTGACACTTACTTGTTATGAAGATGCCTATCAGTGTGAAGATGTTTGTGTGAGGAGTCAGCTAGTCAGTGTGTTATTATAGGGATTCTCTGAGGAATGTCTGGGAGGGGACATCAAGGTTTTCGATCAGTTGCCTCCTACTTCCCAAACACCCCTAACCCATGTCACAACCGTCCCCGCCCCCCCAGTGTGACATACATGTTGCTTAAGCTTAATCTTTTTTTTTCCATAAAAAACTGACACTCCCTAGCTCACTGCCACTCCTATGGCTGATTTTTATCTATAAGGGATTGCTCGAGGAAATGTAAAGGTCTCTGTCTCCATACCTTCATGTTTTCAATTATCTCTCTATCTTTATATCTATTTTAATTATGTATGTCCACCCTGTCTTTCCTCTCTCCCTCTCACCTGCCTTTTATTTTTACTTTCTTTTTCTGATCTTCTCCTTGATCTATTTCTCATAATAAACTACACACACACACACAGAGAGGGGATTTAACTATAAATAGGACAATTACAAATAAACTTACAGGAACAAGAGGACCCTGCCCAATTGAGCTTACATTCTATAGGAGGTGGGGTGTAAAACACATTAGGACAGGAATTTGCAATCAAATAAGGTGGGCTGCCCTTTAGGAGAGGGCAAGAGACAGGTATGTGAGGTAGGGGTTAGTCTTGGAGGCCATAAGCTTTCTCTCTCTCTCTCTCTCTCTCTCTCTCTCTCTCTCTCTCTCTCTCTCTCTTCCCACACACACATAGTTAGTTATAAAATGAGAATTGTCAGGAATTCAAAATGAGTTCAAAGTGAATTTCAAATGTTAGTCCATTTCAAACAAAGCGTAGCTGACTTGGAGAATTCTTCCAATTCAACAGAGGCGTAACTAGGAATCACATTGCGGAGCAAGAATCACCCCTTATCTCCCCTCCTTGCTCCCCCTAATTAATACACCTGAGTGTGATGTGTGTGATGGTTGAGTGTTATTCTGTATGGGGCTTGGCTGAGTGGGATTTTATTGGTTGGCTGAGTGTGATATGTATGCGTGGAGCTGGTGGAGTGTGATTGTGTATGTGAGTGTGGAGTGATTGGCCCTGCTTGGGATCATTTCCCTAACTCTGACAATCCCCTGTGCTGATACTAACATGCTGGCTTCACTATCAGCACACTGGCGTCATTGCATCCTTTACTCCCCCAGCAAGAGACTGCTGAGAAATAACACAGTGACAGGGACCAAGAGGAACGCCTGTCACTCAGTCAGTGGCGTTAGACCCTCTGTTCATACACATATATGGATATAACTACAAATCACATGAATTGAGTGTTACTATATTTTTAATTAAACATTTTCATCCTTTTAAGCATGCACACTCTCACTGACCCACACATACTCTCACTGATCCATACATGCACACACTCAGCAAGTGTAATCCTTGTAAGACCCACAGGAAGGTGGCCAAACATATTTGTTTTATTTATTTCTGTGTATGTATATATATATATATATATATATATATATATATATATATATATATATATATATATATATATATATCAAAAAATAAAATGAAGTACAGTATTACCAGTGAAACACACACAAAGAAAGATATAAATAAGAGATGCTCAAAAACACCTTAGTGAGTACCCTTTACCCTCACATAAAACAGAATTTACATACAGTATAAGGTGGAGTATCTTCTTATTTAAAACAAATGGTAGTATTGCCTAGAGATAAAACAGAAAAAACACATAATAGTGCAATATTGTCTGGGTAATATACAAAGTGCAGAGAAATGGGTGAAATCTCACTCACAAATCTGGAGCCTGTGAAAAAGGCTCAATGTTCCAGCGTTGTGGGATTAAGGTTCCCACTTCCTTCTTTATACTGCCAGGAGGTTGTAAATAGTGCAAGGTCATCTCAAGGGTAAGTATGAAAATATGAAGTGCTTTATTAAGATAAGTGCACAATTAGTATAAATAGAAAAGTAAAAACAAGACCTTACAGTTGAAAGTAGGCTTGTAGAGATAGTCTCTGGTAGCAAAACGCGTTTCGCCTCGTTTAGATGCTTCCTCAGTTGCTGTGGTTACTTTCTGTGAATGTCCATTTATAAGGCTTGTATTCAGCACCCTTTTCACCTCGGGTGATTAGCCGTGGCATTTCCGCTTCTGGGATTGTTGCGTTCCATCGGTGGGACGCACTGAATCGATGGTTAGGAGGTGCTTCCGTTTTCGGCATTTGCGTTCCAACAGTGGAACGCATGTATCTTAGTTACGGTTCTCGTATGCTGGGGCGCATCTATGCGTTCCACCTTGGTTTATCCGTTCTCAGCAGTCTTTACCATGCCATATAATCACAAAAACAGTCTCTGCTGTATCATACCTATCACATCACATAGTTTGTCAGTATATATAAATCTGTATGTATGTCAGTGTTTCACGCATCTGTGTGTGCGCCTTTGTGGGCATCAGTGTGTGGTACTGTATGCATCTGTTTGTCAGTTTATGTGTATGTGATTGGCCAGTGTGGTGTGTCTCTTTGAATGTGTTTACGTCTACATCTGTATGCGCGTGTGTCTCAAAGTGTCCCTGGAAAAAAACATTTTGTTGTTAGCAACTATACGGAGAGGGGGCACCTACATACGAGCGAGAGGCAGGTCTTAAAGGGAAAAAAAACAAAGCAATATATTTATATTAACAAAACAAAACATAAAAAAACAAATATATTGTTTTTCTGACATACACACAGATTCATACATACTGACTAACTGATATATATATTTGTGCTCGGAATTTATCTAATGCGTAATGGAATGTAGAAGGAGAAGCAAAGTTGGTTGAGGTGTGCCGAAACCAACGTACGAGTAGGCCTGTAAAAGAGGACCCACAAAGGTGAATTGTTAATATATATGGGTGTAGGTGGGTGGGGACAAACAGCTTGCATGACAAAGGTAAGTAGGGGGGTAGGGTTTATATAGGATCACAACGCCTCCCACAAATTCAAGCCAAATGGCCTTCCAACTTGTGCTCGGAATTTATCTAATGCGTAATGGAATGTAGAAAGAGAAGCAAAGTTGGTTGAGGTGTGCAGAAAACCAACGGACGAGTAGGCCTGTAAAAGAGGGCAAAAGAGTATTCAAAGAAAAACACACTTTATTGCAAGTTTATACAGCTTGTGTACTGAAAGCTTGTAAGGAGTTTTACTCTGATTGAGGTATATATGTAACTGAGCTGAGGATTACCGGTGGCTCCATCACTTAGTGATGTAGACTGGGGTGTAAGAGCTTGAAGTTGCTGATGCAGTGCTTTTGCGAAAAAGAGAGACCAGCGAATGAAGCCAAGATGTAGCTTACCTTAATGGAAGGTTTAGACGTGAAGTAATTGATTAGTACTGATAGTGTGTGGCTGACCTTAGATACGTAAAAAATGGAGTGACAGCATAGGAGGCATTAATAAGATGTTGATTTGTAGGTTTAGAGGAAGAGGCAAAAAGTACAATAGTTTAACTGCAAGTGTCATGAATCAAGCAAACACTACTTGTGACATGGTACAATATACAAAGCCCTAACATGAGTTATAGAGTAGTCGTGAAACTGCGTGAAGCATGCGAAACTGCACGAGGTGTAATTGTGTGCTCAGTCCAAAATTAGCTCATGGAATGGTACATAGTGGGACATGAAAAAAGACCTTGAACTGAGTGTGAAAGAGCGGCTGTGTTGTGGACACCAGGACTGTAAAGGCAGACTAAAAAGAGCGGAGAGGTTGCTGCCAGCCAAGTCAACCTGTAAATTAGCCACAAAATGGTTTGTAAGGATGGCCGCCCGAATGTAGGCCAGGTGCCATAGTGAAGGGTGAATAGGTAGTAGATTAAAGGCGTTGGATAAGTCCGTCTTGCTCAGTGATAGCTTGTATGGCATGGTTGATTTTCGTAGTGCAGTGAGAACTTCATAGTGGGAATGAGGGTGTTGATGCTGGGAATGAATGTAGAGTGCGGTGCGGAAGAGGTCTATGATCACACTATTATAGGGTATTGTGAATGGCTACCTCGATGGGAATGGTACGCCAAGATGAGAAGTGTGAAGACCGAAGCAGGCGATCGTGAAACCAGCATATGACTGCTGTGGACAGAAGGTGGTCCACCGTAAGAGGGTCAATGGGTGCAGATAATAGGTTAGGGCATACCTGTGGGAATGGCTATAAGGCCCGTGTGAACGCCTGTGAAAAACCCAACACCAGAATCTATCAGATGCCTAGCTGGGTGTAAATGCAGATAGTTTTCCAGGATATCAATGTTAACCTTAGTTGGGCGTATCTTAGTTGACAGACGGTCTGCATATGTGGATTAGGTGTGGGTTCTGGAGCAGATGTGCAAAACCCGGCATGTTGTGAAATAGCATACCCCGTATCAAAGAATAGTGGACCCGAGCCTTCCCCAGAAATGAAATGGTCAGCCCTGACTAGTGCATGGGGTGAATGAGTGGTGAGAAATGGAAGTGGCTGACTCTATGCGAGAGGCAATGATAAACAGAGGATTGGAAAGCTTTGTTAATTCGTGGTCTGACTGTTTAGGACTACTGAAATGCCACCATGAATGTAACCTTAGTACTGAAGGGTGTCTTGTGAAGTTAAGTAGTGATGTTAGTTTAACGTCCTTTCCATCGAGAATTACCTTCTCCATGGAAATTGGAACAGAGTGGGCCGGTGAGACGGATGGAGTAGTGATAGTGGGTGGTGGGGGACAGGGAGGGAAATGAGGGGTAAGCCAGACTGTATAAGAGATCGCCAGGTGTGGGCAAGCCGGGCTTAGAAAGACACCTGGTGTGGCTATAGCCGATTCCATTTATCAGCCTGTTAATCATTTGGAGGCTGGCCAGGATAGCGACCGGGGTCTCCTGATTGGAATCTGAGGAGAAAGCTGATGACCTTTGTGAACTAGAGCCGGGCCTGGGAACGTTGGTCTGTGCCGTCGTGAGCTTGTGTAGTTCTGCCTTACTGGCAGTGGCTGGGGAGGGGATACCCCTGTGTCTGAGCTCTGCTGATATTTTTGGAATGTACCAGAATCCCAGGCAACTGAGGGTAGAAGGGGTGAGGGATTCCTTTGGAGACCCAGGCCAGACTGGCGTGCTGGGTATTTCGTACAACAGCAGACCGATTATTGGGATGGATACTTGTGACATTCTGAAAAAAAAAAGGAACAATAGGTTGAAGAGGACCCTGCCCAATTGAGCTTACATTCTATAGGAGGTGGGGTGTAAAACACATTAGGACAGGAATTTGCAATCAAATAAGGTGGGCTGCCCTTTAGGAGAGGGCAAGAGACAGGTATGTGAGGTAGGGGTTAGTCTTGGAGGCCATAAGCTTTCTCTCTCTCTCTCTCTCTCTCTCTCTCTCTCTCTCTCTCTCTCTCTCTCTCTCTCTCTCTCTCTCTCTCTCTCTCTCTCTCTCTCTCTCTCTCTCTCTCTCTCTCTCTCTCTTCCCATACACACATAGTTAGTTATAAAATGAGAATTGTCAGGAATTCAAAATGAGTTCAAAGTGAATTTCAAATGTTAGTCCATTTCAAACAAAGCGTAGCTGACTTGGAGAATTCTTCCAATTCAACAGAGGCGTAACTAGGAATCACATTGCCCCGGAGCAAGAATTACCCCTTATCGCCCCTCCTTGCTCCCCCTAATTAATACACCTGAGTGTGATGTGTGTGATGGTTGAGTGTTATTATGCAGGTGTTGGCTGAGTGTGATTCTGTATGGGGCTTGGCTGAGTGGGATTTTATTGGTTGGCTGAGTGTGATATGTATGCGTGGAGCTGGTGGAGTGTGATTGTGTATGTGAGTGTGGGAGTGATTGGCCCTGCTTGGGACCATTTCCCTAACTCTGACAATCCCCTGTGCTGATACTAACATGCTGGCTTCACTATCAGCACACTGGCGTCATTGCATCCTTTACTCCCCCAGCAAGAGACTGCTGAGAAATCACACAGTGACAGGGACCAAGAGGAACGCCTGTCACTCAGTCAGTGGCGTTAGACCCTCTGTTCATACACATATATGGATAACTACAAATCACATGAATTGAGTGATACTATATTTTTAATTAAACATTTTCATCCTTTTAAGCATGCACACTCCCACTGACCCACACATACTCTCACTGATCCATACATGCACACACTCAGCAAGTGTAATCCTTGTAAGACCCACAGGAAGGTGGCCAAACATATTTGTTTTATTTATTTCTGTGTATATATATATATATATATATATATATATCAAAAAATAAAATGAAGTACAGTATTACCAGTGAAACACACACAAAGAAAGATATAAATAAGAGATGCTCAAAAACACCTTAGTGAGTACCCTTTACCCTCACATAAAACAGAATTTACATACAGTATAAGGTGGAGTATCTTCTTATTTAAAACAAATGGTAGTATTGCCTAGAGATAAAACAGAAAAAACACATAATAGTGCAATATTGTCTGGGTAATATACAAAGTGCAGAGAAATGGGTGAAATCGCACTCACAAATCTGGAGCCTGTGAAAAAGGCTCAATGTTCCAGCGTTGTGGGATTAAGGTTCCCACTTCCTTCTTTATACTGCCAGGAGGTTGTAAATAGTGCAAGGTCATCTCAAGGGTAAGTATGAAAATATGAAGTGCTTTATTAAGATAAGTGCACAATTAGTATAAATAGAAAAGTAAAAACAAGACCTTACAGTTGAAAGTAGGCTTGTAGAGATAGTCTCTGGTAGCAAAACGCGTTTCGCCTCGTTTAGATGCTTCCTCAGTTGCTGTGGTTACTTTCTGTGAATGTCCATTTATAAGGCTTGTATTCAGCACCCTTTTCACCTCGGGTGATTAGCCGTGGCATTTCCGCTTCTGGGATTGTTGCGTTCCATCGGTGGGACGCACTGAATCGATGGTTAGGAGGTGCTTCCGTTTTCGGCATTTGCGTTCCAACAGTGGAACGCATGTATCTTAGTTACGGTTCTCGTATGCTGGGGCGCATCTATGCGTTCCACCTTGGTTTATCCGTTCTCAGCAGTCTTTACCATGCCATATAATCACAAAAACAGTCTCTGCTGTATCATACCTATCACATCACATAGTTTGTCAGTATATATAAATCTGTATGTATGTCAGTGTTTCACGCATCTGTGTGTGCGCCTTTGTGGGCATCAGTGTGTGGTACTGTATGCATCTGTTTGTCAGTTTATGTGTATGTGGTTGGCCAGTGTGGTGTGTCTCTTTGAATGTGTTTACGTCTACATCTGTATGCGCGTGTGTCTCAAAGTGTCCCTGGAAAAAAACATTTTGATGTTGGCAACTATACGGAGAGGGGGCACCTACATACGAGCGAGAGGCAGGTCTTAAAGGGAAAAAAAACAAAGCAATATATTTATATTAACAAAACAAAACAAAAAAAAAACAAATATATTGTTTTTCTGACATACACACAGATTCATACATACTGACTAACTGATATATATATATATTTGTGCTCGGAATTTATCTAATGCGTAATGGAATGTAGAAGGAGAAGCAAAGTTGGTTGAGGTGTGCCGAAACCAACGTACGAGTAGGCCTGTAAAAGAGGACCCACAAAGGTGAATTGTTAATATATATGGGTGTAGGTGGGTGGGGACAAACAGCTTGCATGACAAAGGTAAGTAGGGGGGTAGGGTTTATATAGGATCACAACGCCTCCCACAAATTCAAGCCAAATGGCCTTCCAACTTGTGCTCGGAATTTATCTAATGCGTAATGGAATGTAGAAAGAGAAGCAAAGTTGGTTGAGGTGTGCAGAAAACCAACGGACGAGTAGGCCTGTAAAAGAGGGCAAAAGAGTATTCAAAGAAAAACACACTTTATTGCAAGTTTATACAGCTTGTGTACTGAAAGCTTGTAAGGAGTTTTACTCTGATTGAGGTATATATGTAACTGAGCTGAGGATTACCGGTGGCTCCATCACTTAGTGATGTAGACTGGGGTGTAAGAGCTTGAAGTTGCTGATGCAGTGCTTTTGCGAAAAAGAGAGACCAGCGAATGAAGCCAAGATGTAGCTTACCTTAATGGAAGGTTTAGACGTGAAGTAATTGATTAGTACTGATAGTGTGTGGCTGAACTTAGATACGTAAAAAATGGAGTGACAGCATAGGAGGCATTAATAAGATGCTTGATTTGTAGGTTTAGAGGAAGAGGCAAAAAGTACAATAGTTTAACTGCAAGTGTCATGAATCAAGCAAACACTACTTGTGACATGGTACAATATACAAAGCCCTAACATGAGTTATAGAGTAGTCGTGAAACTGCGTGAAGCGTGCGAAACTGCACGAGGTGTAATTGTGTGCTCAGTCCAAAATTAGCTCATGGAATGGTACATAGTGGGTCATGAAAAAAGACCTTGAACTGAGTGTGAAAGAGCGGCTGTGTTGTGGACACCAGGACTGTAAAGGCAGACTAAAAAGAGCGGAGAGGTTGCTGCCAGCCAAGTCAACCTGTAAATTAGCCACAAAATGGTTTGTAAGGATGGCCGCCCGAATGTAGGCCAGGTGCCATAGTGAAGGGTGAATAGGTAGTAGATTAAAGGCGTTGGATAAGTCCGTCTTGCTCAGTGATAGCTTGTATGGCATGGTTGATTTTCGTAGTGCAGTGAGAACTTCATAGTGGGAATGAGGGTGTTGATGCTGGGAATGAATGTAGAGTGCGGTGCGGAAGAGGTCTATGATCACACTATTATAGGGTATTGTGAATGGCTACCTCGATGGGAATGGTACGCCAAGATGAGAAGTGTGAAGACCGAAGCAGGCGATCGTGAAACCAGCATATGACTGCTGTGGACAGAAGGTGGTCCACCGTAAGAGGGTCAATGGGTGCAGATAATAGGTTAGGGCATACCTGTGGGAATGGCTATAAGGCCCGTGTGAACGCCTGTGAAAAACCCAACACCAGAATCTATCAGATGCCTAGCTGGGTGTAAATGCAGATAGTTTTCCAGGATATCAATGTTAACCTTAGTTGGGCGTATCTTAGTTGACAGACGGTCTGCATATGTGGATTAGGTGTGGGTTCTGGAGCAGATGTGCAAAACCCGGCATGTTGTGAAATAGCATACCCCGTATCAAAGAATAGTGGACCCGAGCCTTCCCCAGAAATGAAATGGTCAGCCCTGACTAGTGCATGGGGTGAATGAGTGGTGAGAAATGGAAGTGGCTGACTCTATGCAAGAGGCAATGATAAACAGAGGATTGGAAAGCTTTGTTAATTCGTGGTCTGACTGTTTAGGACTACTGAAATGCCACCATGAATGTAACCTTAGTACTGAAGGGTGTCTTGTGAAGTTAAGTAGTGATGTTAGTTTAACGTCCTTTCCATCGAGAATTACCTTCTCCATGGAAATTGGAACAGAGTGGGCCGGTGAGACGGATGGAGTAGTGATAGTGGGTGGTGGGGGACAGGGAGGGAAATGAGGGGTAAGCCAGACTGTATAAGAGATCGCCAGGTGTGGGCAAGCCGGGCTTAGAAAGACACCTGGTGTGGCTATAGCCGATTCCATTTATCAGCCTGTTAATCATTTGGAGGCTGGCCAGGATAGCGACCGGGGTCTCCTGATTGGAATCTGAGGAGAAAGCTGATGACCTTTGTGAACTAGAGCCGGGCCTGGGAACGTTGGTCTGTGCCGTCGTGAGCTTGTGTAGTTCTGCCTTACTGGCAGTGGCTGGGGAGGGGATACCCCTGTGTCTGAGCTCTGCTGATATTTTTGGAATGTACCAGAATCCCAGGCAACTGAGGGTAGAAGGGGTGAGGGATTCCTTTGGAGACCCAGGCCAGACTGGCGTGCTGGGTATTTCGTACAACAGCAGACCGATTATTGGGATGGATACTTGTGACATTCTGAAAAAAAAAATAATGATTTGGATAAGTAATGTGTCTTAGAGGTGTGGATGTGACCTTCGGAGAACTGACCTGCTAGCTAGTGCCGAGGCGAAGAATTTACCTAGAACCAAGTGACAGGTGAGGCCCTGCTAGTGCCAAGTGGCAGAGAGAGGCTCTACCTATTATTTGGGCCGAGGGAATTTTGTGGCCACTAGAACGTGGTGGCAGGATGTTGGCCTCTCGGTGACTGTAAGAGATTCAAAACGTGTGGCTGTGACTTGGGAGGCCCTAACTGTAGCCCTAAAGAAGGGCGAGCGAGGTGGCTAACTATGATTTGGTCGTGGGGCTGAAACCTCCATGTATGAGGTGGGGTGTAGACCTCGCGGGACCATAGTATTACGTAGGATAGCTAAGGCCAGTGCCTAAGCCTCAATGGCAGTTCTCTAGCCTGATGGGGCTTGTCTCTTAGAATTGTGTGGTATAATGTATGTAGATACTTAAACCTTGAGTGTTTGTCCTCCTTCTTCGATGTGCAGGAAGATTACCATATATTCTTGCTTCTGCAGGGAACGGGCCCAGTCCGGGAAACCTTAGGGAAAAAGATGCTAGTGGGCCTGAGGCATGCCACTGGTATAATGAGTGTAAAAATGTTGAACGTATGGTTATGTGTGTATCAGATATACAATAACATAAGAACTCGGGTAAGTTGAGGGACCTGAACGTTGGTCTGTCAATTAGAGACAAGCCCCTGGGGTCCCACAATGTGAATTTTTTGAATGATACAAAGGTGAAGTGAGGCCTTAAGGAGAAACATAATTGTAGTGAGTAAGATTACCAATACCTGATACTGCAAAGCAGGGAACCAAGTAGCCTGTAGGTTGTCGATGGCTTAGGACTTGGTGAGCTGCGGTAATGACACAGGTCTAAGTAATGATATGTAGAATTGGATGACAAAACATGTACCGTTAAATATAGTAGTAATACGGTGGATTATGATTATGAGATTGTTGTTGACGTTTGTGAGGAATCTTGGACCAGGTACATCTCGAAGTTTAGAACCCACCTTGAGAGGGCTGTATTAGGCCGTGGAGGCTGAATGAGGCCTCAAGGAAAAAATGGTAAACCTTCTTACCTGTTACCGAAAAGCGGGATACTGGGCACCTCTTATTGGAGCTTTGTTTGAAGAAAAGTATTAGTAGCAAGGTGGTGTAGGTTTGTGTGATTGATGTTTACTTGCCGTGAGGAATCTCAGATCTGGCCTGTTTGAAGTTTAGAACTCACTTTGGGAGGTGGAGGGCTGTATGAGGCCGTGGAGGCTGAATGAGGCCTCAAGGGAGAACGTAAAATGGTAAACCTTCTTACCTGTTACATAAATGCTGGATACTGGGTACCTCTTCTTGGAGCTTTGGTGGAAGAAAAATATAAGTAGTAAAACCCAAAAACATATGCAGTCTAAGTGTAAGGAACCAGTATATAAGGACTTTTGAGCATACAAACAAATTTTAAACGAAAGCCAATGTATATGTGTTCGGCTGAATGACCAAACGAATGGATGAAATAGTCGAATGTAAGTTTGTTTAGTGCGGTCGGTAGTTAGTTTATATGAAAATGTAAACGACAGGAGTGTGTACTCTGTGGTCGGCTGTTAGCCGCACGAACGCAGAAGTACATGAACGGAGTAAGAGCACGAATGGGTAAGTAATGAAAGGAGCCTATCCCCGCGTTTTTAGGCCCGAACGTGGGAAATAGCCAAACGCCATTTCCCACATTTATGCTTACGTGGACGTGCCGGTCTCGTGACCGGAAGCTGGGTAGCAAGTGGCGAAGTCGGGTAGAAGCTGGTGGACGGGCACGGAAGACGGAGGCAGGAGCTGCTGGTGACGAACTGCTTGCTGGAGACTGCTTAAGGACAGGACTTGGCGGGAACGACGAACCGGAAGTGCAGGTAACTATGGAGACAAACAGCTTGCATGACAAAAGTAAGTAGGGGGGTAGGGTTTATACAGGATCATAACTCATCCCACAAATTCAGGCCAAATGGCCTTCCAACATACATATCAGCTATATATATATATATATATATATATATATATATATATAAACATACAAAAACGGCTTGCACTCATGGTCTTAGATGTATTAAAAAGTATTTCTATTATTGTAGTAATTATATTAAAAATCAAAGTTTCAGCCCTTGCTCTGGGCTTTCCTCAAGATCAGCAACCAACCCTGAGGAAAGCCCTGAGCGAGGGCTGAAACGTTGATTTTTAATGGAATTGCTACAATAAAGGAATACTTTTTATCCATCTAAGACCGTGAGTGCAAGCTGTTTTTGCATGTTTATATTTTTGGGCTATGGATTTATGCACCCGGCACTTTTTTCAAACTGGTCTGTCTGAGTGCAAGGACACATTTGTATATATATATATATATATATATATATATATATATATATATATATATACATATATATATATATATATATATATATATTTGATCTTTGCCCCTGCCCTCCTTTACCTTTAAGGGTATTTCTTTTATCCATTTAAACTTGCCTCTCCATGGTATGTAGGTGCACCCTTCGCTTTATGGTGCAATGAGATAGTTATAGGGACCTGCTTTAGGCAGCTATCCTCCTGTATACCTTCAAGAGTGGTAGGCTAATTCCCCACCCATAGGTATTTGTAGGCTAATGCAGCTTACCTTTGCATTAGTTATAGTTTGTATTTCAGTTTTACTTTTTGTCCTGTCTCCTTTTGCTTCTAGGGATATATTCCATCTTTTTCTCCCTGGTATATAGGTGCAACCTCTATGTTAGGGTGCACTGAGGTAGCCATAGGGACCTGTTTTAGGTAACTTTTCCCTGTATTCCTTTAAGAGTAGTGGGATTATTCCCTACCCACATATATCTGAAGGTACTACAGGAAGTAGCTATTCCATCATATACAACCAAGGGCAATAGAAGTGGTATTATTCTGCACCAAAGTAGTCATAGAAACTTCTTTAGGGAAGTGGCTATTACCCGGTATACCTTCAAGTAGTAGTTATTTCCCATTTATTGGTATCTGTAGGTAAATATAGCTTACCTTCGTATTAGTTGTAAATTTATATTCACCATCGCCTTTCTTCTTCTTTAGTTCAGTGAGTGTTTAGGGGGAAAACATTTTGGGGCTTTAGTCTTGTTATCTAATATTTTAGGCCCTAAGACTTCTGCCATAAGGTTTTTCCTCCTTTCATTTAGTCCAACGCCACCTCCATTTACCACTCAAGTTTGTAAGCCAACACTATACTCATGGTTTCTTGTATATGTGTATATCTGCCTTTTGTGCAAATTGATGTGTCTATTATCTATCTATCTATCTATCTATCCATATATCTAATCTATCATTTATCTAACTCACCGAAGGAACAACATGAGGAACAATTACACAACAAAAAGCAATATATTGCTACAAATGAAACAGGAACTTGAGAGATTTGCTAGTTCACATGGACCCCGTACACAAGCCAACAAAGCAAAAAAAAAGAAAATCACGAGATGTGTCTGATGCTTGGGGTCCATGATGTGTGGACATAATTCCTTCTAAAACATTTTGTCACTCTCACACAGGAAAATCATGTAAAATAAGACACAGGACTTTGTTATTTACAAACTTACATGCCCTTGTGGACTCAATGATCTAGTGCATTGCCATTCAGCTCCGCGGTCAGGCCTCGCCCCCCCCCCCCTCTCCTTTTCTATGCACCTCACCTTAATTCCAAAAAGGAAATGGAAGAAGGATGAAAGAGACATGTCTCTGTCTCTCTGTAATTGTCTCTGACTCTCTGTCTGCTTTTCTGTCTCTCTCTAGACTGGTATTATGGAACCTTCGGCAGATGTAGTCCACAACATCTGGAGTGTCAAAAGTTCCCTACCCTGCTCTAAATCCAGATATCTTCTTTTCACTGTTTTCTATCTACCCAGCCTTCTCCTATTCTCATCTCGATATTTGTTTCTTCTCTTGTCTCTTTCATGCCTTATCCCTCTCCCATGATTTATTCCTCCCAATAAACTATTTATTTTTATATTTACTCTTCACTTGCAGTGTTTTCCACTAAAGGAAATTTTAAACAAATTTCAAATTTAAGGTCAAAATAGCAGAATTGCAAAAATTCTCCCAATCAGATATGCTTTCAGTGCAGCTACTTTGACTAGCAATTTGGACTTCATTTGGAATTCCCTGCAATACTCACGTTAGTAAATAACCCTACTGGTGTTCTCCCTCCTTCTCTCTCTCTCTGCATCCCTGTCTTTGACATCTTTAACATTTTTGCCTCCCTTTCCTCCGATCCCTTTCTTCTAATTGCCCAGCTCCTCCCATTCTTTCCAGTTTTATCCTTCCTTATTTGTTTCATCTGTATCACTCTCTTTTTTACATTTTTCTTTTTTTTCTTTCTTTCTTTCCTTCTTTCTTTATTTCTCTCTTTCTCTCTCTCTCTCTCGCTCTCTTTCATTCTTTCCTTCTCTGCGTTTACAAAGCACATTGTATTTGGAAGAGGTATGTAATGGTTTAAGTTTCTTTGATATATATATATACAAAAATGTATGTGGGCATCTGGCATGTTTGCCTTTATGGTAAGCAGTGATGTTGTCAGATGGCCAATGAGCTACATCTTGATCTGCTCAAAGAGATCTTTTTCTTTCTCGCTGTAATTTCCCAGTTTCTCAATATGTTTCTCTCTTTCTTTGTCTCTTTTCTTAATCTCTTTTTCTTTTTTACTGTGAATCAAATTAGCATTATTGGCTGGACAAAGTTAATTTCTGTGTTGTCAAAGCACATTGTTTTTGTGAGGGTTTAAGGGATGTTTACAGTCTCTGAAGCATGTCTCAGTTTATGGCATGCAGTGATGTACTCGGATACACACTGTATTGTGTCTTCATCTTTTCCTAGAGGGATTTTTCATTTCACTTCGTGGTAGCATGCAGGCATTGGAGCAGCTATTTTTGTAACGGTTCATTTCTATCACTCAAGTAGTAAATAGCGTGTTTTATCCTCAACGGCCATGATATTTAAGCACATTATATTAGGGTGTTAATCCAGAGACAAACTGCCATCAAATTTGGATTTTTCTCCAAAAACCTAAAAAATAGCAAATCTCAAGCCAAGTGCACAGATAGAAGGAAATAGAACATAAGTTTCACCCCCATTTTGGTGTCTGGGCAGTCATCGCATCCCTTGCACATGTCTTTGACTCCATGTGTTCATTGCTGACAGTCACATAGCTTTAAGTTTTTCGGTGTTTGCTTTTTCTTTTCATTGGTTGTAAAGCCTCTCCATCCATTCCACCCCTATATTTCTTATGCTTTATCCATTTTATCTCTACCATATCTCAGAAGTCACTCTCCATTCATTTCTCTACCTATTTTCTTTTCATGGCACTCTCAGTTGACCTTATGTTCCCCATTCCCTGCTCCGTTTGCTCACTCTCTCTCCCCTCCGTGTTCCTTATCTGTCTCTCTCCATGTCTATCTATCTATCTATCTCCATGAATACCAATCACAGGTTACCTCTTTTTACGGAGAAATGTGTGCAACAAAGTGCTTAGAAAGTGAGAAATGATTTACAGGTAGCTCTATACACTTGTGTGGAGATATCCTCAATTCCACCAAACAGATATGTAAACTATAGTGCGGTGTAAGTGACAAAGACCTACACCTATAAGTGGAGCGCTCAAAGACATATATGGCTTACCAAACAGTATTCCGTTCAATGATGAAATAAACAGTACATGTCAAAAATATACAAAAAATACAAGATAGTGCAGATGGTATATAAAGTGGCAGTGCAATAATAACAGTGATGTCGTAGTGAATTTGGACACTCACATTTTAAGGAGCCTGTATATAGAAACACTGGCTCCGTATTGAAGCTTGTGTGCTTATTATGGTAGCACCACCCTTCTACTCCGGCTTGGGATGATTCTCAAAGACAGTCTATCTATCTATCTCCATGTCTGTCTCTCTGTCTCTCTGTCTATCTATCTATCTATCTTTCTCCATGTCTGTCTCTCTGTCTGTCTATCTATCTATCTATCTATCTATCTGTCTCCATGCCTGTCTATCTATTTGTCTGTCTATCTATCTATCTATCTATCTATCTATCTATCTATCTATCTATCTATCTTTCTCCATGTCTGTCTCTCTGTCTGTCTATCTATCTATCTATCTATCTATCTGTCTCCATGCCTGTCTATCTATTTGTCTGTCTGTCTGTCTATCTATCTATCTATCTATCGATCTATCTATCTGTCTATCTATCTATAGTTTTTTTCTGCCCTTGCAGGAAAGTTAATCCAAAATGACATTTCCTAGATGTGGTGTGGAAGCTGCATTTGCAGAAAATATAAAAGTTTTGACCAGTGCAAAACAACTCCATGTGAAACCATAGAAATTGCAATGCCATCAGCTATTTACGAGACATCATTGCAATTTTCATGACATATTCACCATCTTAAAAAAAACACTTCATTCTGTAAGTCTCCCTTTTCCTCTTTCACTTCCTTATGTACAAAATGCACTGAAATTATGCAAAAAAAATAAAACTTAACTAGCTTGCAATCAACAAGTCAACAAGCTTGAAAGCCTGCATGATGCAACTCAACTTTCAGATTCTGGTACTAAAAGGAAACAGACCACAATGACCACAATGGAATTAACAAGTTGTTACAATATGCAGTAAGCTTTCACGGAAGTCAATACTGGTGGTATCTCAATGCCACCAATAATATGCCAGTGCCTTCCATAGGAGAGCATTGAAATCTACAGCACACACATGTAGTCATGACATTCGTTTTACGGTGTGCTCATTCATGTGGCATTGTGTGCAAGGCACTACATTTATGCTCAATACCCCTCTCACATGTTTGTATGGAATAGCACTGATTGACTGACAATGGGATAAGGAGGATAAACGAAAATGGAAATAAAAAAGTTCTAGACTGCATGGAGCAAAGTTGGGAAAGCAAACTGTACTGTTAATGGTTTAGGGAAAGAATAGCCATGTGTAAGGTGTGAAAAATCAAGAACATAGTCTCTTTAGCCATTAAAGACATGATGACGACACATGATTTTTTGTGGAACACAGCACAAAGTGCCTGTATGTGGTGGCAACCCCACTGGTTTTCCCAAACACAGATCACTTAGATTTTTTTTAACAAAAAAAATAAAAAATAGAATTTTCAGACAAGCAAGTCAAAGGAAAATAATAGAACCTGATTTTATTTTTTTTTTCTTTGGGATGAAAAAAATATAAAACTAATGTAGGTGGAGATCATATGACTCCTGGGAGGATTCCATGCTAAAGCAAAAGGGTCATGAGTCAAGTATTACATTAATACACTTAGCACAAAGACTGATAAATTAACAATGTATCGTATCCATCGTGCTAACATTCACAGGTTCTCCAAACAACAGCATGGACGGGATGGCACATAAGCTGGACCAGAAAGTTGATTCTTCAGACAAGGATGTCCAGCAATTAGATGTAATCCCAGGTTCCCTGTAGACTTCCTGTTAGGATGTGTGCTGGACAAGACTCATGGATCTTGTTATTGGCCAGAATCCATTATAATAGCATTTAGCAGTGCTATACAGCTCAATCCTACATTTACTAGTAACAGATTAACAGTTTGCTAGGTAGGTGTTTGTACATGCATTATATATGATAGAAAAGCCCTCGCAACCTGATTTGTCAGGTTTCCTCTGCTTGTCACATTTAATCTTGAAATGCCCTTTATTTCATATATTTAG
This sequence comes from Pelobates fuscus, assembly GCF_036172605.1. Lineage (NCBI taxonomy): Eukaryota > Metazoa > Chordata > Amphibia > Anura > Pelobatidae > Pelobates > Pelobates fuscus. Next base: position 36,095,007 of record NC_086327.1, read on the forward strand.
CTCTATATATGATATAGCAAGGATGGTGCCAGCTTCCAGAACCACTTGGGGCTTCAGCACAAAGCAAAAGTTGATGACCCATACCATGAAGTTCTATTCTAGAAGCCATGTCCTTTTACAAAAACCTTGCCAACTATGCAAGCCAGTATGCTAATAATAAAAATAAAAAAAAACATATCTGGAAACAAAAACATGCTGCATTGCCAGATATTTGATGCAATCTTACCTAGGCACACAACATGGAGAAGACATACAGTGCAGCCTCTCTCTCCAACATCCATCTCCTAAAGATCATCTGGGGTGATAATCCCCTCTCTTTAGCTGCTTAGTGTAGGACAGGGGTAGGCATCCTTCGGCACCCCAGATTTTGTGGACTACATCCCTCACAATGCTCTTACACCCGTAGTGCTAGCAAAGCATCATGGGAGGTGTAGTCCAAAACATCTGGAGTGCCGAAGGTTGCCTATGCCTGGTGTAGGGCTATACTACTGATCATTTTTTATCATGCGGCTGCTATATCAGCAGACTGATGTAAAAAAGAAAACAAGATCACTAGCATCGTACTACAGATCTTTAACCTCTAGAAATTGGGGGATACAGAACCTGGCATCAAGGGTTTCAGACCCCTAATCCCCCCCATTATAAATGTCTCTGTAAGCCAGTCTTAGTAATAGTTTAAAAAAAAGTCTTAAAAAATATAAAAAGTATATTCGCAATATGCTTGATTACATAGTTTTTTGCTGCATAGAGAAGCTAACTCTTTATAATAAATGTATCTTTGGTCCGGGAAGATTTTTCTCTTCTGTTCCTTCAATTCTTACATTCTTTAGATTTGTCCATAGGATGTCTAATTATAATATATCTGTCTGCATCTCAAGCACTAATGTTGCTTTCTTTATTTCCTGGCTTTCACCTCACGGGCCAACTGACAGAGAGTGCATGGGGTGCAGAATGTGAGGCATACACAGTCATTGCAAATAGTGCCCTGTAATACAAAAATAAGCAACAATTAGGAAAATAATGCCATTAAAGAAGAAAAAAATGAAATCATGTTACTTGGTGGTATATCAATCTACAGTGGAGTCGATTCACTAAAATACTAAATTGTAGCAAATTAAAGTCAGAATTGGTAAGATTTTCCAGAATAGTACTTTTTTGTTACATTTCGTCATTGAGATTTGAATTCTCCACTGTTTGGAATTTAGTGCATAATCCTGGGTGACAAAAGAATGTCTTTGTATAGTTAAATAGCTTCTCATTACATGTTCTATTTTGTATTTGAGTTAGCCGGTCCATAAAAGAACAGGGTATTTTCTGGTATGTATAGATAAAGAGAAAATGTGCATTCTTAGGATGTTTTTCGATCTAATGATGATTTATCTTAAAAGGTTATATTTATGTTTTTGACAAATATGTATAAATTAATTCAATATTTTATGTAATTTAATATATTTACAACACTGAGAATGAGAACTTTTGAACTTGACTAATCTAAATTGTGAAAGTCAAGTTGTAGGCAAGTCTTTAAAGTCCTGGTGTAGAAGGCGCTTTGCTTCAAACACGTGTGTCTACCAGCGTGTATTTCTTAAATAATATAATTGTACATTTATAAACTGCTTAAAATAAAGGGACGAAAGTCCAGGAAATAATAGAGTTAATTGCCAGGAAGTATACCGTGATTACAAGGGTAGGCAATCTTCTGCACTACAGATGTTGTATACATCTACCCTGATGCTTTGCCAGCATTATGACTGTAAGAGCATAATGAGAGATATAGTACACAACATTTGGAGTGCCAAAGGTGGCCTACCCCTGTTCCTAGTAAGTAGTGAAACAATATCAGGTTGATTTATTACACAAAGCTGACAGTTGTACCAACAATATTGAAAATATGATTTAATCACTTTTGCAAGCGAGCGAAAAGGTTCCCTAACAAACCAGATAAATGGTGGCATTATTAATCAGTAAATAGCATAGTGGTTTTAAGGGTGCATTTAAAAAAATATATATATATTTGAGTTTATTATATTGTCTGTGAGTTGCTACTTTTTTTTCTTTACAATTTAAGAGGATTATTGATACACATACTTGCACATTATTCCATCAGAGCATCTATTCTGCATCATATAGAAAATACAAAGATAGCAATAAAAAATATTTCATATGTAAATTCCTGGAGAAGGTGTAATATAGATAAAATAAATACCGGAATGCGATGACGTTCTCGGATGCCGGTACGCATGGCCAGCACGGTGCCTCCAAGGCAAGGTAGACAGCAGCACTCGCCAAAATCTGAGGCTACCTTACAAGCCAAGATACAGGGGACAAATGTTCCACAAAGACCTGAGAGAGAGAGAAGACAAGAGCAAGCTTAGCAAATGAGAACACAAATATTCATGGTAAGGCTACTGAACAAGCGGTAAATTTGGTGGCTAAAAATATACATTGATCATGAGTAGTAGACCTATTTAGGTCAGATGATGTTTTAAAGGGACACTAAAGTCACCAGAACAACTACAGCTTATTGAATTTGTTCTGGTGAGTAGAATCATTACCTTCAGGCCTTTTGCTGTAAACAGTCTTTTCAGAGAAAAAGCAGTGTTTACATTACAGCCTAGTGATAACTTCACTGGCCACTCCTCAGATGGCTGTTAGAGATCCTTCCTGGGCCATGGCTGCCTAAAATGCATCCAAACATTCAGTAGCTCCTCCCTCTGCATGCAGACACGGAACTTTCCTCATAGAGATTCATTGATTCAATTCATCTCTATGAGGAGATGCTGATTGGCCAGGGCTGTGTTTGAATCATGCTGGCTCTGCCCCTCTTTGTCAGTCTCAGCCAATCCTATGGAGAAGCATTGTGATTGGATCAGGCTACCACTTCTGATGATGTCAGCAGACAGTTTGTTTTTCTGAGGCAAACAACATGCAGATCTACAGCTTCAGGCTTAAATACAGTAAGATTTTGCTATATTTATGGAGGCATGAGGGGCCGGGGGGGAGAGGGGGGTAGGTGGTAGTTTTAACACTATAGGGTCAGGAATACATGTTTGTGTTCCTGACCCTATAGTGATCCTTTAAGAGATTATCTAGGTACCATAACCATGGTACTACACTGTCCCATGGTAACAATTTGATACTGTCAGGTACCTGAGGTCCTCCTGGTGTGCTGTAACATACAAGCTGAAAGCTTATATACCACATTAGAATATCAACTTTAGAACAGATGAGAGCAATGTTTAATTATGATACAGCGCTATACAGTGAGTCTCCACAATTATAGAAAAGTTCTACTATATGAACCCTTTATCCAATATAGTGCACCACACCAGTCTGGAGAGTATAATGAGCTTATTGTGTAGAACTTACAGATGCCCATGTCTTCAAAGCAGTCGAACACTTCGGAATTCCACTGGCTGCTGGTCGCATAGCCCTGAGTTGCGTGAGGCTGGGAGCTGATTGGGTAAGACATTTTGACCTGCCAAGACAGATAAATAAACATTTACAAACATTTTTATAAATTAAAACAAATACTACAAATTCGTATACTAATATAGGTGGTTAAATCTGACAGTAGCTGTTCACTATAAGTGGAACCAGCGAATAAAGGTCACTCTACTTATTAAAATACTTTTTTAGTCTTTTGGTTGAAGTAAGCCTTTAATAGAAGGGATGTGGATTTTCATAAAAGACAAAATGTGTAAGAATTACTGTAGCAACTTGGCTGTTTTGCCTAAATCTTGCATTTTGGTTTTTAGTTTATTCAGTTTATGTTTAGTAAAAAAAAAAAAAAATCAAATAATCTAATGTGCAAAATATGTCTCTCGCTGACATAAAAAAAAAAAAGACATTTACGGAGCTGGTGTAATTGAAATATGAAGGAGCGAAAATAAAAATTGTAAAATTCTTTACTTGGGACATTTCTTGGGTGAAATATACGTGCATTGTTTAAGGCACGAGACAGAAAATAATAAAAAGAAAACAAAACCGTCATACTATTGTGGGCATAGGACCCCAAAATAGAAAATCTAAATGCAGCTTTTCACAGACAAAAATACACAATATATTATATGTGATATATATACCAATTGTGCAATACAGTATCTCTTAGGGGTTTCTTCACTAAATGGTGATACAGAAACCAATGTAAATATAAAAAGTAAGGGCTAAATAGCCAAACTGTAAGAAATCTCTGACTCGAGTTTGTAAATTAGTAAGATGGTATTTTTTGTGAATGTAAAGGGCTTTTAGTAGACAAAAAAGGAGAGGAAAGGAAGCCTTAAACAGGCACTCAATAGGTAGGGGATAACCCTCAAGAACTACCAGGGTAGTGAGAAGGGCTTTTAGCTTTTAGCCCAGAGAACTCTGCAGATTACATTATATCAATGCCCCCACCTTCTCACCCACGCCCTCACCCACACACGCGTGCAGTGAGTGGGGACAGGGGCGGACTGAGAACCCTCAGGGCCCACGGGCAAAATAAATCAAGGGCCCCCTTACAGGCCCCACCCATGCTCCGTAGCAAGCCCCACCCTTGTCCCGCCTCCAGCCACACCCTACACAATCTTTAGACACAAGGAACAAAAGTGCAATAATCCCCTCAAGGCCCCAGTAGAGACTACAATTGAGGGCTAATGGGCCATGGAAGGGGGGTCTTTCTAGCAGAGGCTATCTCAGTGTTATTTAGAGAGTGTTAGAAAGAATCTACTCGAGCCCCATTAGAGACTACAATGGAGTCTAATGGGGGCCTGGAGGGGGGTCTCTCCAACACTCTGGTTCCTATTTACAATATAGCAACACAACATAGCTTGCTGATACCTAGGCCAAGTTGGCTCCTCCTACCTTAATTACCGTTGCTGGAAGGCTGTGGGCTTGCTGGCTGCGGCTGGCAGGCTGTGGCTTCCCGGCAGGCTGTGGGCTTGCTGGCTACTGCCGGCAGGCTGTGGGCTTGCTGGCTACTGCCGGCAGGCTGTGGGCTTGCTGGCTGTAAGCCTGTGGCTTGTTGTAAGTCTGTGGGCTGGCTACTGGCCTGTGGCTGGCTGCTGGCCTGGCTGGCCTGTGGGCTGGCTAACTGGTGGCTTGGTTGGCTTGTGGGCTGGCTGGCTGGCTACGGGGGCACTTGTAGATTATTTAAAGAAATAATCCATGCACAATAACCACTGCTGCTCTGTGTAGTGGTTATGGTGCCAGGAGGGCCAGGACCCCCTCCCAGAGTAAGTAGTCAAACCGTTTAAGAACAGTTTGAAAACTTACCTGGGGTCTGCTGGGATATGGGGCTGTAGTAGGGTATAGGAGCAGTGGTGCAATGTGTGAGGGGTGCAGTGTGTGTGAAAGGTTCAGTGTGTGTGTGTGTGTGTGTGTGTGAACATATAGGGTGTGTGTGGCAATGTTAGTATGGGGGTCTGTGTATGGGGGTCTGTGTATGTGTGTGTGTGAGGCAATGTGTGTAAATGTGTAGGGTGTGTGTGGGGACAGTGTGTGTGTATGGGGGGCAGTGAGTGAATGTGTATGGTGTGTGTGTGGGGGGGCAGTGTTTGTATGGGGCTAGAGTTCACTCTCACTACTACGACCACCAGGAATCCCTGGTGGTCGCAGTGTTGAGAGTGAACTCTAGCCCGTAGCTCCAGGGCTAGAGTTCACTCTTGCGAGAGCCGGAGCGTTGCCGTGGTAACTGCGGCAACGCTCTGTGCTTGCGTGAGAAGGACCCAGAGAAGCTGCAGGCTAAGCTCCCGGGTCCTCTCTTCTTCCCTCCCTGCCAGCTGCCCGCACGGTGCCTGCAGACCGGGGAGAGAGATCGGCTGGGGCGATCCACCAATTATATATACAGCCCTACTGTGTGCCTTTTTGTCTCCCCCAGTCCCTCTGTATGTTTCTTTCTCCCCCTCACTGCTCCTCTGTGTCCATGTCTCCCCTCTCCTTCCCAGTCTCTCTTCCCCCTCTGCCTCTTTCTCCCCCTCCCCTTGTGGGTCTCTCTCCTTTCTCCCTGTGTCTCTCGTCCCCTCTGTCTCTTTCTCCCCCCTTTCCCTGTGTCTCTCTCTACCCCACATCTCTAGTCCCCTCTGTCTCTTTCTCCTCCCTTTCCCTGTGTCTCTCTCTACCCCACATCTCTCGTCCCCTCTGTCTCTTTCTCCCCCCCTTTCCCTGTGTCTCTCTCTACCCCACATCTCTCATCCCCTCTCTCTTTCTCCCCCTTTCCCTGTGTCTCTCTCTACCCCACATCTCTCGTCCCCTCTGTCTCTTTCTCCCCCTTTCCCTGTGTCTCTCTCTACCCCACATCTCTCGTCCCCTGTCTCTTTCTCCCCCCTTTCCCTGTGTCTCTCTCTACCCCACATCTCTCGTCCCCTGTCTCTTTCTCCCCCCTTTCCCTGTGTCTCTCTCTACCCCACATCTCTCGTCCCCTGTCTCTTTCTCCCCCTTTCCCTGTGTCTCTCTCTACCCCACATATCTCTTCCCCTCTGTCTCTTTCTCCCCCCTTTCCCTGTGGCTCTCTCTACCCCACATCTCTCATCCCCTGTCTTTTTCTCCCCCCTTTCCCTGTGTCTCTCTCTACCCCACATCTCTCGTCCCCTGTCTCTTTCTCCCCCCTTTCCCTGTGTGTCTCTCCCTACCCCACATCTCTCTTCCCCTCTGTCTCTTTCTCCCCCCTCCACCATCTCTCTATTCCCCTTCTTTCTCCCCCTGTGTCTCACTCTCCCCCCCTATCTATTTCTCCCTCCTTTCCCTGTGTCACTCTCTCCCCCCCTCTGTCTCTTTCCTTCCCCTCCCCCTGTCTCTCTATTTTCCCACTGTCTGTTTCTTCCCCTGCCTCTATCTTTTCCCCCTCTCTGTTTTATTTTTCCCCCTCCCATTTACCAAGAGAAGACTGAAGGGGCCGGGTACATGCTGGAGCCGCCGGGCCGGGTGGCAGCCTCGCCGGTCCGGCGGCACTCCTGTCAGGCTGTCAGTAACGCTGAGGACGGAAGGAGGGGAGGAGCATGTCTCTCTCACATGCTCCTTTGCGGTTCCCACATCCTGTGCTGGGAATTGTGGGAACCGCAAAGGAGCATGTGAGAGAGACATGCTCCTCCCCTCCTTCCGTCCTCAGCGTTACTGACAGCCTGACAGGAGTGCCGCCGGACCGGCGAGGCTGCCACCCGGCCCGACGGCTCCAGCATGTACCCGGCCCCTTCAGTGTGCCACCGGACCGGCCACCCGGTGGCACTTACATGCACAGATGCCGAGGCCGCGGTGGGGCAATCCGGCCCTGCCGCCGGGCCCCCTGATGGCGGCTCTGGCGGCGGGCCCCCCTCCCAGCCGGGCCCTCGGACCATGTCCGAAGTGCCCGACTGGTCAGTCCGCCCCTGAGTGGGGAGGTTCTACAGCTGGCACGGCACAAAGAACTCGGCAGCTGATGTCCACGTCCTCTTCTCACACACACATACATATATACAATGAGTGAGGAGGCAGGGCTACTGCTTGAACAGCACATAGAACTCAGCACCTGATGTCTCTGCCATCTTTGTGTCTAACAGACTTAAAAGGCTGGACTACTGAATAAATCACAGGCAGTACAGCTGGGCATTGACAAAGGCACATAGACTATTACAGGGGGCAGTGACAAGATTCCCAGGCTGTATGGATGCTGCACCTCGAAACCTAGCTTGTAGCTGCAAAACTACTCGCTACTTGCCCTCCACATCAATTTTCTTGATACTAAGATAAAGATGTTATCACTGTGCGAACCTCTATGATGAATGTGTTTGTGTGTTTATGTGTGTGTGGGTGTAGCTGAAATGAAAGCTGATTTAGAGAATTTCTCTGGATAAATGAATTTGTCCTTCAATGTGGAATTCACCTTGAATTCTCGTTTTGGCGAATAGCCCTGTGTTTGTGCCCAGTCTCAGGAAACTTAACCAAAAGCTGCGAAACTGGTGGGAGTCTTTCCATCTCACACAAAATTATCAGAGCATGGATACGTCTACCTCCTCCCTCTGCTTCCTATGTAGATGCAGCCTATGCATATATATGGGGGTGGGAGGGTGGGTGTGTGTATATCCCCGTCTGTCTTGAATTTATTTTTTGTTCTAAGAAATCAATTAAATAGGAATTTGTTTACATACACACACACACACACACACACACACACAAATAACACACAAAACCTCCCACTGTATCATTATAAACAATTTGGATAATTCACTCTACGTTACAATGGAAGATACTGCATATTGCTGCATAAAGAAAAACATATAAATAAATAATACAAATAGTCACAATTGGTGTGTGTGAAGATCCAAAACAAAATTATACAATCAATGTAGATAGATCTTATATATAACTATAGACATAAGTAGAGCAGTCACAATTTGAATATAAGTGTAAAAAACACACAACCCCTCCTCCCCCCAATAACACAAGCAAAAAAAAACCTTTGTTAATCTGCAAAGTTTGAATCTTCATGCAAAGGCAATTAGGGAAAGGGGAGTATGTTAATAGCTTAATGGCAGATGACTAGGAATGTAATGAGGGTTAAGTTTCAGAAGGGGCCACTTTTTTAGGGATAATACTGTATCCGCAAGAAGTACAGTCTGAGGTTGTTTACCAGTAAGTACACATTCCAGGAAAAGTGGTTGCAGAGTAGAAAGGGGTGGGGGGGAGGGGGGGGGGTGTGCGTCAGACAGGAAATAAATAGTTAAATTTGCTAATTAAATATGTCTCAAAAGAATGCAAGAGGTACAATCTGTACCAGGAGATAAAGTAAAAAAAAAAAAAAAAAAAAAGAACATAAATGAAAATTAATAATATCAGTCTTTTGTCCCTGGAAAAATATTTTAATAAGACAAACTATCACCACGCCAATGCAAAGACAGTAATGCAGGTTAATAACAATCTATTTTTTTTTTTAGTAATGCAAAAAAGGTTTTTTTTTTAATATCACTTTTCCTAAAGAAAAAAAAAAAGTTCACAATTCAATCCGTCTATCATGTAATAGGAAATAAGAATTTGCTAGAACTGGTTTGGGGGGGGATTCTGGATCAGTATAAAAGATCTCCAAAGATGAATAAATCTGTAACATATGTGATTTCACAGAACACTAAATATTATGAAAAAAAAAAAAAAAATTGTTATCTAGATATATAACTAAATTTGAATGAGACTTCAAGTAGCACATTGCAAAGCAGTGTACAGTTATTTTTCTGTAAAAAGTAGGAAAATCCTTCTTTTAGCAAATTTTCTCAGTATTTTTTTTCCAATAAAGTAGACCCAGATATGTAACATTGGATATAGAATAGCAAAGGGTTCTCAACTAAGCACTCATAATGGCGTTGCCATGTCAACTAATCATTTAATCCTGAAGGGCAGAGCATGAAAAGGGCTGGCTTGTAATGGGCAGAATTTGAAATTTGTAGGAGTTTCGCTTGATGAAAGCACACTCTGGTTTCGACATACTCTAGGGCAGAACATTTAATGTGTCGCCCATCTCTGTGTGTCCAGGAAAAGATCTGGCAACACTAACTCATAATAACATACATATTAACATGAATTAACTGAAAGACGAAATTTAAGGGGAAAAAAAATTAAACATTTCAATAAAGTTATATGGCATTCACATACCCCAACAAATTCCTCTTTGTCTTAAGGTGCTGTCTTCACCTTTTCTAAAAAAATTTACTTGATTTTACAGAATAAGGGGGAAAGCAGTTAACAATGGTATTGAATGGATAATGTTTCCTCATGCATTAATTTATAACTTACATATATTAACTCCAGTAGTTAATATTTTGTCAACAGGAAATTAATGAAAATAAGACAAATTATACTTTAACTGGATGTAGCAAATTTCTGTGAAATATTCCAACTGTATCCACAGATCGTCATCCTGTTAACCCATTATCAGCAGCTCTCCACCACACAGGCATCCTGGTGACAATAGGAGTCATCAGGGCACATGACACAGAGACAGGTGAGATTCTACTTTCACCAACAACAACAAAAACAGACCAGTAAACAGGATCAACTCCGAAAAAGCTGGGTTACAAATGTTCAAGCCGTTGGAGAAAGTGTGAGGAGAGCCGTGGTTCAACAGGGGACATATCCAATCCTCTTTTGTTAGAAACTGAGAATACAGAGAGAGCTCCCTCTGCCACAGCGAGTGCACCTCCAAACATAGAGAGGGAGCAGGGATAACAGAGAGAGAATGCAACAATGTATAAGTCTCTATGACTCCCGTTAGAATCCCCAGCGATAGCCAGTAGAGATGAAGGGATGTACAAACAGAGCAGAGGGAGAATTCAGTGACCACAAGAGCTGACACTTACTTGTGATGAAGATGCCTATCAGTGTGAAGATGTTTGTGTGAGGAGTCAGCTAGTCAGTGTGTTATTATAGGGATTCACTGAGGAATGTCTGGGAGGGGACATCAAGGTTTTTGATCAGTTGCCTCCTACTTCTCAAACACCCCTAACCCATGTCACAACCCCCCCCCCCCCCCCTCCCAGTGTGACATACATGTTGCTTAAGCTTAATCTGCCACTCCCTAGCTCACTGCCCCTCCTATGGCTGATTTCTATCTATAAGGGATTGCTCGAGGAAATGTAAAGGTCTCTGTCTCCATACCTTCATGTTTTCAATTATCTCTCTATCTTTATATCTATTTTAATTATGTATGTCCACCCTGTCTTTCCTCTCTCCCTCTCACCTGCCTTTTATTTTTACTTTCTTTTTCTGATCTTCTTATATCTTGATCTATTTCTCATAATAAACTACACACACACACAGAGAGGGGATTTAACTATAAATAGGACAATTACAAATAAACTTACAGGAACAATAGGTTGAAAAGGACCCTGCCCAATTGAGCTTACATTCTATAGGAGGTGGGGTGTAAAACACATTAGGACAGGAATTTGCAATCAAATAAGGTGGGCTGCCCTTTAGGAGAGGGCAAGAGACAGGTATGTGAGGTAGGGGTTAGTCTTGGAGGCCATAAGCTTTCTCTCTCTCTCTCTCTCTCTCTCTCTCTCTCTCTCTCTCTCTCTCTCTCTCTCTCTCTTCCCATACACACATAGTTAGTTATAAAATGAGAATTGTCAGGAATTCAAAATGAGTTCAAAGTGAATTTCAAATGTTAGTCCATTTCAAACAAAGCGTAGCTGACTTGGAGAATTCTTCCAATTCAACAGAGGCGTAACTAGGAATCACATTGCCCGGAGCAAGAATCACCCCTTATCGCCCCTCCTTGCTCCCCCTAATTAATACACATGAGTGTGATGTGTGTGATGGTTGAGTGTTATTATGCAGGTGTTGGCTGAGTGTGATTCTGTATGGGGCTTGGCTGAGTGGGATTTTATTGGTTGGCTGAGTGTGATATGTATGCGTGGAGCTGGTGGAGTGTGATTGTGTATGTGAGTGTGGAGTGATTGGCCCTGCTTGGGATCATTTCCCTAACTCTGACAATCCCCTGTGCTGATACTAACATGCTGGCTTCACTATCAGCACACTGGCGTCATTGCATCCTTTACTCCCCCAGCAAGAGACTGCTGAGAAATAACACAGTGACAGGGACCAAGAGGAACGCCTGTCACTCAGTCAGTGGCGTTAGACCCTCTGTTCATACACATATATGGATATAACTACAAATCACATGAATTGAGTGATACTATATTTTTAATTAAACATTTTCATCCTTTTAAGCGTGCTCTCACTGACCCACACATACTCTCACTGATCCATACATGCACACACTCAGCAACTGTAATCCTTGTAAGACCCACAGGAAGGTGGCCAAACATATTTGTTTTATTTATTTCTGTGTATATATATATATATATATATATATATATATATATATATATATATATATATATATATATATATATATATATATATATAAAAATAAAATGAAGTACAGTATTACCAGTGAAACACACACAAAGAAAGATATAAATAAGAGATGCTCAAAAACACCTTAGTGAGTACCCTTTACCCTCACATAAAACATAATTTACATACAGTATAAGGTGGAGTATCTTCTTATTTAAAACAAATGGTAGTATTGCCTAGAGATAAAACAGAAAAAACACATAATAGTGCAATATTGTCTGGGTAATATACAAAGTGCAGAGAAATGGGTGAAATCTCACTCACAAATCTGGAGCCTGTGAAAAAGGCTCAATGTTCCAGCGTTGTGGGATTAAGGTTCCCACTTCCTTCTTTATACTGCCAGGAGGTTGTAAATAGTGCAAGGTCATCTCAAGGGTAAGTATGAAAATATGAAGTGCTTTATTAAGATAAGTGCACAATTAGTATAAATAGAAAAGTAAAAACAAGACCTTACAGTTGAAAGTAGGCTTGTAGAGATAGTCTCTGGTAGCAAAATGCGTTTCGCCTCGTTTAGATGCTTCCTCAGTTGCTGTGGTTACTTTCTGTGAATGTCCATTTATAAGGCTTGTATTTAGCACCCTTTTCACCTCGGGTGATTAGCCGCGGCATTTCCGCTTCTGGGATTGTTGCGTTCCATCGGTGGGATGCACTGAATCGATGGTTAGGAGGTGCTTCCGTTTTCGGCATTTGCGTTCCAACAGTGGAACGCATGTATCTTAGTTACGGTTCTCGTATGCTGGGGCGCATCTATGCGTTCCACCTTGGTTTATCCGTTCTCAGCAGTCTTTACCATGCCATATAATCACAAAAACAGTCTCTGCTGTATCATACCTATCACATCACATAGTTTGTCAGTATATATAAATCTGTATGCATGTCAGTGTTTCACGCATCTGTGTGTGCGTCTTTGTGGGCATCAGTGTGTGGTACTGTATGCATCTGTTTGTCAGTTTATGTGTATGTGGTTGGCCAGTGTGGCGTGTCTCTTTGAATGTGTTTACGTCTACATCTGTATGCGCGTGTGTCTCAAAGTGTCCCTGGAAAAAAACATTTTGATGTTGGCAACTATATGGAGAGGGTGCACCTACATACGAGCGAGAGGCAGGTCTAAAAGGAAAAAAAAACAAAGCAATATATTTATATTAACAAAACAAAACAAACAAAAAAAATATATATTGTTTTTCTGACATACACACAGATTCATACATACTGACTAACTGATATATATATTTGTGCTTGGAATTTATCTAATGCGTAATGGAATGTAGAAGGAGAAGCAAAGTTGGTTGGGGTGTGCCGAAACCAACGTACGAGTAGGCCTGTAAAAGAGGACCCACAAAGGTGAATTGCTAATATATATGGGTGTAGGTGGGTGGGGACAAACAGCTTGCATGACAAAGGTAAGTAGGGGGGTAGGGTTTATATAGGATCATAACGCCTCCCACAAATTCAAGCCAAATGGCCTTCCAACTTGTGCTCGGAATTTATCTAATGCGTAATGGAATGTAGAAAGAGAAGCAAAGTTGGTTGAGGTGTGCAGAAAACCAACGGACGAGTAGGCCTGTAAAAGAGGGCAAAAGAGTATTCAAAGAAAAACACACTTTATTGCAAGTTTATACAGCTTGTGTACTGAAAGCTTGTAAGGAGTTTTACTCTGATTGAGGTATATATGTAACTGAGCTGAGGATTACCTGTGGCTCCATCACTTAGTGATGTAGACTGGGGTGTAAGAGCTTGAAGTTGCTGATGCAGTGCTTTTGCGAAAAAGAGAGACCAGCGAAGGAAGCCAAGATGTAGCTTACCTTAATGGAAGGTTTAGACGTGAAGTAATTGATCAGTACTGATAGTGTGTGGCTGACCTTGGATACGTAAAAAATGGAGTGACAGCATAGGAGGCATTAATAAGATGCTTGATTTGTAGTTTTAGAGGAAGAGGCAAAAAGTACAATAGTTTAACTGCAAGTGTCATGAATCAAGCAAACACTACTTGTGACATGGTACAATATACAAAGCCCTAACGTGAGTGATAGAGTAGTCGTGAAATTGCGTGAAGCGTGCGAAACTGCACGAGGTGTAATTGTGTGCTCAGTCCAAAATTAGCTCATGGAAAGGTGGTATCCTGGATGGTACGTAGTGGGTCATGAAAAAAGACCTTGAACTGAGTGTGAAAGAGCGGCTGTGTTGTGGACCATTGGACTGTAAAGGCAGACTAAAAAGAGCGGAGAGGTTGCTGCCAGCCACGTCAGCCTGTAAATTAGCCACAAAATGGTTTGTAAGGATGGTCGCCCGAATGTAGGCCAGGTGCCATAGTGAAGGGTGAATAGGTAGTAGATTAAAGGCGTTGGATAAGTCTGTCTTGCTCAACCAAGCCTTACTACTTGCTGAAGTGATAGCTTGTATGGCATGGTTGATTTTCGTAGTGCAGTGAGAACTTCATAGTGGGAATGAGGGAGTTGATGCTGGGAATGAATGTAGAGTGTGGTGCGGAAGAGGTCTATGATCAGACTATTATAGGGTATTGTGAATGGCTACCTCGATGGGAATGGTACGCCAAGATGAGAAGTGTGAAGACCGAAGCAGGCGATCGTGAAACCAGCATATGACTGCTGTGGACAGAAGGTGGTCCACCGTAAGAGGGTCAATGGGTGCAGATAATAGGTTAGAGCATACATGTGGGAATGGCTATAAGGCCCGTGTGAACGCCTGTGAGAAACCCAACACCAGAATCTATCAGATGCCTAGCTGGGTGTAAATGCAGATAGTTTTCCAGGATATCAATGTTAACCTTAGTTGGGCGTATCTTAGTTGACAGACGGTCTGCATATGTGGATTAGGTGTGGGTTCTGGAGCAGATGTGCAAAACCCTGCATGTTGTGAAATAGCATACCCCCATATCAAAGAATAGTGGACCCGAGCCTTCCCCATAATTGAAATGGTCAGCCCTGACTAGTGCATGGGGTGAATGAGTGGTGAGAAATGGAAGTGGCTGACTCTATGCGAGAGGCAATGATAAACATGTTTAGGACTACTGAAATGTCACCGTGAATGTAACCTTAGTACTGAAGGGTGTCTTGTGAAGTTAAGTAGTGATGTTAGTTTAACGTCCTTTCCATCGAGAATTACCTTCTCCATGGAAATTGGAACAGAGTGGGCCGGTGAGACGGAGAGAGTAGTGATAGTGGGTGGTGGGGGCAGGGATGGAAATGAGGGGTAAGCCAGACTGTATAAGAGATCGCCAGGTGTGGGCAAGCCGGGCTTAGAGAGACACCTGGTGTGGCTATAGCCGATTCCATTTATCAGCCTGTTAATCATTTGGAGGCTGGCCAGGATAGTGACCGGGGTCTCCTGATTGGAATCTGAGGAGAAAGCTGATGACCTTTGTGAACTAGAGCCGAGCTTGGGAACGTTGGTCTGTACCGTCGTGAGCTTGTGTAGTTCTGCCTTACTGGCAGTGGCTGGGGAGGGGATACCCCTGTGTCTGAGCTCTGCTGATATTTTTGGAATGTACCAGAATCCCAGGCAACTGAGGGTGGAAGGGGTGAGGGATTCCTTTGGAGACCCAGGCCAGACTGGCGTGCTGGGTATTTCGTACAACAGCAGACCGATTATTGGGATGGATACTTGTGACATTCTGAAAAAAAAATAATGATTTGGATAAGTAATGTGTCTTAGAGGTGTGGATGTGACCATCGGAGAACTGACCTGCTAGCTAGTGCCGAGGCGAAGAATTTACCTAGAACCAAGTGACAGGTGAGGCCCTGCTAGTGCCAAGTGGCGGAGAGAGGCTCTACCTATTATTTGGGCCGAGGGAATTTTGTGGCCACTAGAACGTGGTGGCAGGATGTCGGCCTCTCGGTGACTGTAAGAGATTCAAAACGTGTGGCTGTGACTTGGGAGGCCCTAACTGCAGCCCTAAAGAAGGGCGAGCGAGGTGGCTAACTATGATTTGGTTGTGGGGCTGAAACCTCCATGTATGAGGTGGTGTGTAGACCTCGCGGGACCATAGTATTATGTAGGATAGCTAAGGCCAGTGCCTAAGCCTCAATGCCAGTTCTCTAGCCTGATGGGGCTTGTCTCTTAGAATTGTGTGATATAATGTATGTAGATACTTAAACCTTGAGTGTTTGTCCTCTTTCTTCGATGCGCAGGAAGATTACCATATATTCTTGCTTCTGCAGGGAACGGGCCCGGTCCGGGAAACCTTAGGGAAAAAGATGCTAGTGGGCCTGAGGCGTGCCACTGGTATAATGAGTGTAAAAATGTTGAACGTATGGTTATGTGTGTATCAGATATACCATAACGTAAGAACTCGGGTAAGTTGAGGGACCTGAACGTTGGTCTGTCAATTAGAGACAAGCCCCTGGGGTCCCACAATGTGAATTTTTTGAATGATACGAAGGTGAAGTGAGGCCTTAAGGAGAAACATAATCGTAGTGAGTAAGATTACCAATACCTGATACTGCAAAGCAGTGAACCAAGTAGCCTGTAGGTTGTCGATGGCTTAGGACTTGGTGAGTTGCGGTAATGACACAGGTCTAAGTAATGATATGTAGAATTGGATGACAAAACATGTACCGTTAAATATAGTAGTAATACGGTGGATTATGATTATGAGATTGTTGTTGACGTTTGTGAGGAATCTTGGACCAGGTACGTCTCGAAGTTTAGAACCCACCTTGAGAGGGCTGTATTAGGCCGTGGAGGCTTAATGAGGCCTCAAGGAAAAAATGGTAAACCTTCTTACCTGTTACTGAAAAGCGGGATACTGGGCACCTCTTATTGGAGCTTTGTTTGAAGAAAAGTATTAGTAGCAAGGTGGTGTAGGTTTGTGTGATTGATGTTTACTTGCCGTGAGGAATCTCAGATCTGGCTTGTTTGAAGTTTAGAACTCACTTTGGGAGGTGGAGGGCTGTATGAGGCCGTGGAGGCTGAATGAGGCCTCAAGGGAGAACGTAAAATGGTAAACCTTCTTACCTGTTACATAAATGCTGGATACTGGGTACCTCTTCTTGGAGCTTTTGTTGGAAGAAAAATATAAGTAGTAAAACCCCAAAACATATGCAGTCTAAGTGTAAGGAACCAGTATATAAGGACTTTTGACCAAACGAATGGATGAAATAGTCGAATGTAAGTTTGTTTAGTGCGGTCGGTAGTTAGTTTATATGAAAATGTAAAGGACAGGAGTGTGTACTCTGTGGTCGGCTGTTAGCCGCACGAACGCAGAAGTACACGAACGGAGTAAGAGCACGAATGGGTAAGTAATGAAAGGAGCCTATCCCCGCGTTTTTAGGCCCGAACGTGGGAAATAGACAAACGCCATTTCCCACGTTTATGCTTACGTGGACGTGCCGGTCTCGTGACCGGAAGCTGGGTAGCAAGTGGCGAAGTCGGGTAGAAGCTGGTGGACGGACACGGAAGACGGAGGCAGGAGCTGCTGGCGACGAACTGCTTGCTGGAGACTGCTTAAGGACAGGACTTGGCGGGAACGACGAACCGGAAGTGCAGGTAACTA